>NC_057804.1:464864045-465084486 GCF_018294505.1 Triticum aestivum
AAATGGTAAATATGATCTATGCCACCCACATTCCCAGACGAGAACGAAAGCGTGCACTGAGGGACGTCTACGCGATGGAGCCAGTCGCCCCAAAGTTCAACCCATGGTCATGTTGTCTGATCACCTTCGATCATAGGGACCAACCTACCAGTATCCCTCATGGCGGCTCAACCGCATTGGTCCTTGATCCAATCATCGACGGATTCCACCTCACGCGAGTCCTTATGTACGGTGGCAGCAGCCTGAACCTGCTTTATCAGGACACAGTGCGCAAAATGGGCATCGATCCCTCGCGGATCAAACCCACCAAAACCACCTTTAAAGGTGTAATTCCAGGGGTAGAGGCCCGTTGTACGGGCTCAATAACACTGGAAGTGGTCTTCGGATCTCCGGATAACTTCCGAAGCGAGGAGTTAATCTTCGATATCGTCCCTTTCCATAGTGGCTATCATGCGCTACTTGGACAAACCGCGTTCGCTCGATTCAATGTGGTACCCCACTATGCATACCTTAAGCTCAAGATGCCAAGACCTCGCGGGGTTATAACAGTCAATGGAAACACAGACCGCTCCCTCCGTACGGAAGAGCACATTGCAGCCCTCACGACAGAAGTACAAACAGCCTCCTTCGGCAGACAGCCAATTCGGCGATGACAACCCCGAACACCGTCAAGCGAGTCCGGAGCACCCCGCAACAGGAACATCAGGCATGCCAAGAGCTCGATTAGCAATCCGGCCTCTGCCCCAGCCCCAGTTAGACGGCATTAGTTCCACGTGTATATAACTATGCACTCAAAATACCATGGGCATAGGTGGAGGCGAGACGACGATGCGGCCTACAGTGCGGTTCAGCCGCCATGAGGCCCGCATACCCTTTTTCTTTCTTTCAGGACCCTACTTTCGGGCAGCCCCTTTAGAGAACCGGACTATCGGACTCATCATAGGTGGGAACACCAAGAAGGCAAGAGGCTTTGCACACAAGGGAATACCCGGGTGGTCTCTGTTAATGACCATTATACCTGTTTTACATACCCGCATGCAGCCTGCCTTCGGATAGGACATGTCAAATAGTCCTATTTTCTTTTTTTTCTGCTTCACACATTAATTGTACACATATGCCTTGACGTATTATCCAAATGACAACAGGAAATAGTATACAACGTCAGCTTCTCATTACTATCTTATATTTTCCCTGAAATATTTATTTAATATTGCATCCGTACACTTTGGTACGGTTAGTTTGCCAGGGGATTTTTATTGAGCCCCATAACATGACAAGAAAAGTTCGAACACTTTCGATAGTGCGGCAATCCGAACTTATAGCATTATATGCATCAGCTCCGAATCATGTCTTGGGTCAATAGTTGGGTTAGCCCGGCTCCCTTGTTTTGGTACCTTACGTTCCGTTATATTGGCTAAGGTAGCGTAGGGAGAACTATGCGATTGTCTCCCGGTTCTTCCGGACGAGCACCTTAGTAGAGAAAGCCGAAAACTAACTGTCATGATGCAGCGAGAGATGGTCGCTGTTCGAGAGGTTCAAAATCCTTAAAGATTTTTTCCGCTTCAGGCGAGGAATCGGCCTCGTCCGATTTAGGCGTGTATAGCGCCCCAATTCGGCCTTCCGAATACTAGGGGCTTCGTCAAAATTTAAAATTGTAGACTTCTATGGCTAAGTGATAGTTATAAAGCCGCATAGTCTGATTGCCTTGTTCGCTGCGCTGAACACCTCCTTAAAGGACCAAAAATTTGGATAAAGGGTGTTTGGGTTTTCCACGAACACCCTAGTACTAGTTACAAGGGGGCAGAAGCCGACGACTGGCCTACTTTCAAAATTTTATAAACGGCCGCACAGAAGGTAATATTTTAAATCAACAAAGTGTTATATAATGCAAACAAACTCATTCTCATATTACAAAGATGACATGAGTACATTCACTCAAAGATTGTGTTCTGGGTGCATTCATCGGCCACAAGGCGAGCGACTTTCATAACACCATCATAATATTTCTCGGGGTAGCGATGCTCCTTACCCTCCGAGGGTCCATCCTTCACCAGCTTCTCAGCATCCAGTTTGGCCCAATGCATCTTCGCGCGGGCAAAGGCCCGGCGGGCACCCTCAATACAGAAGGATCACTTGATAACCTCAAGCCGTGGACAAGCATTTACCATCCACTTTATAAGGCCAAAGTAGCTGTCGGGAAGAGGCTCACCAGGCCACATCTGGACTATCAAGCCCTTCATGGCCAGTTCGGACGGCTTGTGGAGTTCAACCAATTGCTTCAGTTGGTCACTCAATGGCATCGGATGTTCGGCCTCGGCATGCTGGGACAAAAAAAACTTCTCCGTTGAGCTCCCTTCCTCGGCTTGGTAGAACTCCATGGCATCCGATATGCTGCGTGGCAGATCTGCGAAGGCCACTGGAGAGCTCCGAATTCGGTTAAGTAAAAGAAAGGTCTCCTCCACATGCTTGCTCTGCATAATGAATGCCGTACCCGCCGCTATCTTCTTGGTCGCCTGGACTTCTTGGAGGGCCTTTTGGGCTTCGGCCTTGGCATCTTTTGCACTCTCGAGGGCTTTGGCAAGCTCGGACGCTTGTGTCTTGAAGTCATGCTCCAAGGACTCAAACTTCTTGCCGAACTCCTGGAGCTCTTGCTGTACCTCCCCCACCCAAGCATCTTGCTTTTCACGCTCGGTGCGCTCTGTGGCTGCCCTGGCTTCGGCCTCGAACAACGCTTTCTTCAAGGCCGCCACTTCGCTCATGGCCCCTATTAAAAATCATGATGCTTTTTGTTAGCATCATAAATTTTTCTCCTCTACATATGAACGGGGTATCACTTACCTTTGTTCTCCTCGAGCTGCCTCTTCACAAGGCCGAGCTCTTCTTAGACTTGCCCCAGGTCCTCCCTGAGTCCAGCGACCTCAGCTGTGCGCGCAGCAGCGGTCAGCAGCAACGCCTGATCATTAACATAGACACGTAATATTAGACTCCTGCGGATTAAACATTGACCCTCCGTTTGGCTTTTCTTTCCGAACACCAAATAGAGCATCAAGGGCTACTGTTTATTGGGTGATATTTTCTCACACTTTTTCATTACTTGCCTCAAAGCCTGTTAGGAGGCTGGTGTAGGCTTCGGTCAATCCGCTTTTTGCGAACCGAACCTTATCAATCATCGTACTCATAAGAGTACAGTGCTCTTCGTTAATGGAAGCGCCTCGAAGCACTTCCAACAAATTATCTGATGCCTCCGCGAGGGGCTGCCTACTGGAATCCGGAGCCTTTGGAGGCTCCGGCGCAGTAACCGGCTGGGAGCCAGGCTTGTTGTGGCTCCTGTCTGCATAATCCATGGGGGTCTTACCCCCCATGTGCCTGGCATCGGGGATTTCGCCTTGGGGCGTCTCCAGAACCCTCTCCCCCTGCTTTGATATCCTTTGGGACAACACCTCGGTGTCATCCGCAGGTCGTGGGGAGGTGGCCGTCGGGAGTGAATTCATCTCCGACTCACTCAAAGACCCTTCCGAAGAGGATACCCCAAGATTGGACCCAGCCGGAATGCATATACGTGTTCGACGTTATTACAAACTATGAAGTTAAAGTCGCATGAAAAGTACTACAGAGTGCGGATACTTACGACTTCGCCCGGGGCTTGCCCCTGGGCAGCCAGTCCTCCTCGCTATACGCCGCCGTGGTGGAGTGATCCGGAAGGTACGCCTTTCTCTTCTTCGGTGTCCTAGCCTCCCCCTGTGGGGAGGCTTTCCTTTTCTTCTCCTCCCCAGTGAGGGGAGGGGGCATTTCTTCATGTTTCCCCCCGTCTCCATGGGAGGAAACTGTCTCGGCGTCCTCGGACGACGAGTCTACCACAGCCCTGCGCCGGAGACCTTTCCTGGTCCCCGCGGCCGCTTTCTTGGACCTTTCGGCCTCCCCGGATGGGGCGGCCTTCCTCTTCTTCTCCTCCCCTTCGTGGGAGGAGTGCGCCTCATCATCTTTGGGTGAGGCGTCCGGTGCAACCTCGCGCCGGAGACCCTTCTTGGCCCCCGTGGCCTTCTTTTCGGCCTTTTTCTCCGACACCTTGTAAGGCACCGGAACTAGCATCTCCATCAGGAGTGCGGTTGCTGGATCTTCGGGCAGCGGAGCCAGACAGTCGATCTGCTTCGCCGTCTCCATGTATTCCTGTTTTGTCAGCATGATGACTTAAAATCCTCCCGCGAATATGCTGGGAAAGGTACATCTTGTGATGGTTAGAGGACTTACCGGATTGGCGAGGCGCTTTGCGCTAAGCCCGCGGTCCTCGGAAATGGGAGGAGGAACTTCGCCGGTCTTGAACAACACCTTCCAGACGTCCATATGCATCGTGTCAAAGAGCTCATGCAGCATCTGGTGTTCGGCCGGATCGAACTCCCACATATTGAATGCCCGTCTTTGACACGGGAGAATCCGGCGGACGAGCATGACCTGGACCACGTTGACAAGCTTGATCTTCTTGTCCCTCATACTTTTGATGCAGGTCTCGAGTCCGGTCAGCTCCACAGGTTCGCCCCAGGCCAGGCCCTTCTTTTCCCAAGAGGTGAGCCACATGGGGATTCCGGATCGGAATTTGGGGGCGGCCGCCTAGTTGGTGTCATGCGGCTCGGTGATGTAGAACCACCCTGATTGCCACCCTTTCACGGTCTCCACAAAGGAACCGTCAAGCCATGTAACATTGGGCATTTTGCCCACCATGGCACCTCCGCACTCCGCCTGCTGGCTGCTCATGATCTTCAGCTTCACGCAGAAGGTCTTCAGCCACATGCCGAAGTGGGGCTTGATGCGGAGGAAGGCCTCACACACGACGATGAACGCCGAGATGTTGAGGACAAAATTTGGGGCCAGATCATGAAAATCTAGCCTGTAGTAATACATGAGCCCGCGGACGAACGGGTGGAGTGGAAATCCTAGTCCACGGATGAAATGAGGGAGGAATACTACTCTCTCCCGAGACTTTGGGGTGGGGGTGATTTGTCCCTCCGCTGGAAGCCTGTGCGCGATGTTTTCGACCTGGTATCCGGCCGCCCAAAGCTTGGTAATGTCCTCCTCTGTGATGGAGGAGGCCATCCACTTGCCTCCCTCTCCGGACATGCTGCTGATGGTCCTACGGAGAAGGTGAGAACTTGGGCGCTAGGGCTCGGGAGTGCGAGAACGGATGAGCAAAGGAGGAAGAAGGCGTGGGTGAAGGGATCCTTATCCCTTTATAAAGACGGTGAAAAAATGTGCGCCTCCCCACTTGCCTGTCAAAATTACTCATTTTCCAAGCGCCACAATTGATTGCACGGTTGAGTTACCCATACCCATATTGATGAGGATCCCACGATAAGGGGGACACAATCTCTGCTTTGACAAGACGTGCCAAGAAAGCCGCCTCGCAATCTGTGCGGTAGCTGGTTGTAAGAAACGGTTCGAATAAAAGCCAGGACGTGGCGTGATGTCACGCCACAAAGAGTTGTTGGCGGATTAGATTTGTGGATTATTGTTCTCTCTACGATGGTATGTGAAATTTGTCTTGCAGAGCCGGACACCACTTAAGTGTTCGAAATTTACCTTGGAGTATTCGGAGATGGAACCCGCCTTGCATTGCCGAAGACAATCTGCGCGCCAGACTCATCGTCATTGAAGCCTGGTTCAGGGGCTACTGAGGGAGTCCTAGATAAGGGGGTATCTGGACAGCCAGACTATATACTTTGGCCGGACTGTTGGACTATGAAGATGCAAGACAGAAGACTTCGTCCCGTGTCTGGATGGGACTCTCCTTTGCATGGAAGGCAAGCTTGGCGATTCGGATGATAGATCTCCTTCTCTGTAACCAACTATGTGTAAGCCTAGCCCCCTCCGGTGTCTATATAAACCGGAGGGTTTAGTCCGTAGGACAACAACAATCATACCATAGGCTAGCTTCTAGGGTTTAGCCTCTACGATCTCGTGGTAGATCAACTCTTGTAATACTCATATCATCAAGATCAATCAAGCAGGAAGTAGGGTATTACCTCCATCGACAGGGCCCGAACCTGGGTAAAACATCGTGTCCCCAGTCTCCTGTTACCATTAGCCTTAGACGCGCAGTTCGGGACCCCCTACCCGAGATCCGCCGGTTTTGACACTGACACCCGCCGCGAGCCTCAACACTCATTGGACCGCATACATCCATATGTATTATTTCCAATAAGTCACTGTCTCGCTCCATTGTTTCGGAGAACGGAGTTTTAGTCATGTTTCCCATGAGGCATGGTTCGCAAGCATCAAATGATTCATAATCAAGTAATTCCAAAAGCCCATTGGCATGGAGTTTGTTCATGCGCTTTACACCAATATGACCTAAACGACAGTGCCACAAGTATATTGCACTATCATTATCAACTTTGCATCTTTTGGCATTAATATTATGAATATGTGTATCACTACGATCGAGATTAAATAAACCATTCACATTGGTTGTATGACCATAGAAGGTTTTATTCATGTAAACAGAATAACAATTATTCTTTGTCTTAAATGAATAAATGTATTGCAATAAACACGATCCTATCTTGTTCGTGCTCAACGCAAACACTAAATAACATTTATTTAGGTTCAACACTAAACCCATATAGGAAATGTGCAATAATGATCATATCAATCTTGGAACCACTTCCAACACACATCATCACTTCACCCTCAACTAGTCTCCATTTATTCTGCAACTCCTATTTCGAGTTATTAATCTTAGCAACTAAACATGTATCAGAAACCTAGGGAATACTACGAGCACTAGTTAGGTACACATCAATAACATGTATATCAAATATACCTTTGTTCACTTTGCCATCCTTCTTATCCGCCAAATATTTGGGGTAGTTCCGCTTCCAGTGACCATTTCCTTTGCAATGGAAGCACTTAGTTTCAGGCTTAGGTCCAGCTTTGGGCTTCTTCACGGGAGTGACAACTTGCTTGCCATTCTTCTTGAAGTTCCCTTTCTTTCCCTCGCCCTTTTTCCTGAAACTAGTGGTCTTGTTAACCATCAACACTTGATGCTCTTTCTTGATTTCTACCTTCACCGATTTCAGCATTGCAAAAAGCTAGGGAATCATTTTTGTCATCCCTTGCATATTATAGTTCATCACGAAGTTCTAGTAGCTTGGTGATCGTGACTAGAGAACTCTGTCAATCACTATCTTATCTAGAAGATTAACTCCCACTTGAATCAAGGGATTGTAGTGCCCATACATTGTGAGCACATGCTCACTAGCTGAGCTATTCTCCTCCATATTGTAGGCAAAGTATTTGCCATAGGTCTCATACCTCTCGACATGGGCATGAGTCTGAAATACCAATTTCAGCTCTTGGAACATCTCATATGCTCCGGGGCGTTCAAAATGTCTTTGAAGCCCCGATTCTAAGCCGTAAAGCATGGCACACTAAACTATCAAGTAGTCATCATATCGAGCTTGCCGAACATTCATAATGTCTGCATCTGCTCCTGCGATAGGTCTGTCACCTAGCGGTGCATCAAGGACATAATTCTTTCATGCAGCAATGAGGATAATCCTCAGATCATGGACCCAGTCTGCATCATTGCTACTATCATCTTTCAACTTAGTTTTCTCTAGGAACATATCAAAAAATATATAGTGGAGCTACAACGCGGGCTATTGATCTACAACATAATTTGCAAATACTATCAGGACTAAGTTCATGATAAATTAAGTTCAATTAATCATATTACTTAAGAACTCCCACTTAGATTGACATTCCTCAAGTCATCTAAATGATACATGATCCAAATTAACTAAGCCATGTCCAATCATCACGTGAGATGAAGTAGTCATGAATGGTGAACAAAACTATGTTGATCATATCTACTATATGACTCACGTTTGACCTTTCGGTCTCGAGTGTTCCGAGGCCATGTCTGTACATGCTATGCTCGTCAAGTTTAAGCCGAGTAATCCGCATGTGCAAAACTGTCTTGCACCCGTTGTATGTGAATGTAGAGCCTATCACACCCGATCATCACGTGGTGTCTCAGCACGAAGAACTATCGCGACGGTGCATACTCAGGGAGAACACTTAAACCTTGAAATTTTAGTTAAGGGATCATCTTATAATGCTACCGTCGTACTAAGCAAAATAAGATGCATAAAAGAAACATCACATGCAATCAAAATATGTGACATGATATGGCCATCATCATCTTATCCTTTTGATCTCCATCTCCAAAGCATCGTCATGATCTCCATCGTCACCGACTCGACACCTTGATCTCCATCGTAGGATCGTGGTCGTCTCGCCAACTATTTCTTCTACAACTATCTCTACTGCTTAGTGATAAAGTAAAGCAATTACATGGTGTTTGCATTCCATACAATAAAGTTGTGACGCCCCCGATTCAATCATACACTAATCATGCACGCGAACTTGTATGATCAAGATCAGGGACTCATGGGAAGATATCACAACACAACTCTAAAACTTAAATAAGTCATACAAGCATCATAATACAAGCCAGGGGCCTCGAGGGCTCGAATACAAGTGCTCGATCATAGACGAGTCAGCGGAAGCAACAATACTGAGTACAGACATAAGTTAAACAAGTTTGCCTTAAGAAGGCTAGCACAAACTGGGATACAGATCGAAAGAGGCGCAGGCCTCCTGCCTGGGATCCTCCTAAACTACTCCTGGTCGTCGTTAGCAGCCTGCACGTAGTAGTAGGCGCCTCCAGTGTAGTAGTCGTCGTCGACGGTGGCGTCTGGCTCCTGGGCTCCAACGTCTGGTTGCGGCATCCGAGAAGAAGAGGAAAACGGGGGAAAAGAGGGAGCAAAGCAACCGTGAGTACTCATCCAAAGTACTCGTAAGCAAGGAGCTACACTACATATGCATGGGTATAAGTGTAAGGAGGCCATATCAGTGGACTGAACTGCAGAATGCCAAAATAAGAGGGGGATAGCTAGTCCTATCGAAGACTACGCTTTTGGCAGCCTCCATCTTGCAGCATGTAGAAGAGAGTAGATTAAAGTCCTCCAAGTAGCATCGCATAGCATAATCCTACCCGGTGATCCTACCCTCGTCGCCCTGTGGAAAAGCGATCACCGGGTTGTCTGTGGAACTTGTCTGGGTGTGTTTTATTAAGTATCCGGTTCTAGTTGTCATACGGTCAAGGTACAACTCCGGGTCATCCTTTTACCGAGGGACACGGCTATTCGAATAGATCAACTTCCCTGCAGGGGTGCACCACATAACCCAACATGCTCGATCCCATTTGGCCGGACACACTTTCCTGGGTCATGCCCGGCCTCGGAAGATCAACACGTCGCAGCCCCACCAAGGCCTAACAGAGAGGTCAGCACGCCGGTCTAACTCCTATGCGCGCAGGGGTCTGGGCCCATCTCGCATTGCACACCTGCACGTTGCATGGGCGGACGAAAGCAGAACTAGCCCCCTTAATACAAGAGCAGGCTTACGTTCCAATCCGGCGCGCGCCGCTCAGTCGCTGACGTCTAAAAGGCTTCGGCTGATACCACGACGTCGAGTGCCCATATCTTTCCCGTGTAGTTGGTTAGTGCGTATAGGCCAGTGGCCAGACTCAGATCAAATACCAAGATCTCGTTAAGCATGTTATTATGAAGCAACCGCGAACGCCGACCAGGGCCAGACCCACCTCTCGCCTAGGTGGTCTCAACCTGCCCTGTCGCTCCACCACAAAGATCCACACAGAGGGCCGTCGGGACAAAGGTCCTTTCAGCCCCCAATCCGTGAATCACTCGCAGGTACTCTTCGAGTCAACCCGACTTTAGTCACCATCTGTAGTATGTATATATGTATAGTATATACCCGTAATCACCTCCCAAGTGATCATGGCCCGATAGTATAACAAGGCAGATCGACAAGAATGTAGGGCCACAGATGATAAACTAGCATCCTATACTAAGTATTTAGGATTGCAGGTAAGGTATCAACAGATGTAGCAACAATGACAGGCTATGCAACAGAATAGGAGTAACCGAACAGTAACATGCTACACTACTCTAATGCAAGCAGTATAGAGAAGAATAGGCAATATCTGGTGATCAAGGGGGGGGCTTGCCTGGTTGCTCTGGCAAGGAGGGGTCGTCAACTCCGTAGTCGTACTGGGTAGCAGCGGCGTTGGTCTCGGTGTCTAGCGAGAGAAGAGGGGGGACAATAAATACAATGCGAACAAATGCATGACGATGCATGACATGACAATGAGCGGAGTTAGGTGTGCCCTAACGCAGTAGTAGGTGATACCGGTGAAAGGGGGAAACATCCAGGAAAGTATCCCCGGTGTTTCGTGTTTTCGGACAGGTGAACCGGAGGGGGAAAGTCACGTGTTTGCTATGCTAGGGAGGTGTGGCGGACGAACAGGCTGCGTATCCGGATTCGTCTCGTCGTTCTGAGCAACTTTCATGTAGAAAGTATTTTCATCCAAGTTACGGATTATTTTATATGATTTTCTAAAGTTTTAATCATTTTTAGAATTTATTTAATTATTTAATTCTAACATTATCCAGAATAGTGTCTGCTGATGTCAACATGATGCAATGCTGAGATCATCAGTCAACTGTGTGGTTGACTGAGTCAAATCTGGCCTGTGGGTCCAGTGGGACCCACGTGTCATTGACTGAACTAACTAAACAGAGTTGGTTTAATCTAATTAGCCTAATTAGCAGGTGGGCCCACTAGTTAGTGGGTGTTTAGCACTTTAATTAACCAACCAACTAACTAACAGTTTATTTATTTATTTTAATTCATTTATTCATTCGAGACCTACATGTCATAGACACAGGGGGCGGCCACGTCAGCGTTGACCCAAGTTAACAGTTCAAAAGGGGGCCCTGGGCCCACCAGCCAGTGGCCCAGGCGGTGCCACGTGGGTGCCAGCTCGGCACCCACCGGAGACGCGTCGGATCTAACTTCGGCGACCATTCCAACAGCGGAGCGATCGGGAGAGCTGCGGGATTCGTCCACACCGCACCATTTTGGGCGCGGCCGGGCTCGTTCGAACGGCAAGACGGCGACGGAGCGATCTATGACGATGGCGGAGGCTGCGATGGCCGGAGCTGAGCGCATCAAGCTCATCAGCGGCGAGGTTCTTCGGGCGAGGTACGGGAATGGGGCTACGGGGCGCAAAGCAAGCTACACGAGGTGCCTATGGTGCCTACTCGACGCGTGAAGCAGAACGTTGGCACGCACGAGACCAAATGGTCACTGTGGCCACGCCGGCGACGAGGCCAGGTGGCGGCGTGTTCGGGTGAGCGTGGAACGGTCGCTACAAACGAACAGTGGAGGTAGGTGTCGGTGTCAAAACCGGCGGATCTCGGGTAGGGGGTCCCGAACTGTGCGTCTAGGCGGATGGTAACAGGAGGCAAGGGACACGACGTTTTACCCAGGTTCGGGCCCTCTTGATGGAGGTAAAACCCTACGTCCTGCTTGATTAATATTGGTGATGTGTGTTACAAGAGTGGATCTACCACGAGATCAAAGAGGCTAAACCCTAGAAGCTAGCCTATGGTATGATTGTTGTTCGTCCTACGGACTGAAGCCATCCGGTTTATATAGACACCGGAGAGGGCTAGGGTTACACAGAGTCAGTTACAATGGTAGGAGATCTACATATCCGTATCGCCAAGCTTGCCTTCCACGCCAAGGAAAGTCTCATCCGGACACGGGACGAAGTCTTCAATCTTGTATCTTCATAGTCTTGGAGTCCGGCCGATGATGATAGTTCGACTATCCGGACACCCCCTAGTCCAGGACTCCCTCAGTAGCCCCTGAACCAGGCTTCAATGACGATGAGTCCGGCGCACATATTGTCTTCGGCATTGCAAGGTGGGTTCCTCCTCTGAATAATTTATAGAAGATTGTGAACACCAAGATAGTGTCCTGCTCTGCAAAAATAAATTCCACATACCACCATAGAGAGAATAATATTTACACAAGTTCAATCTGCTGACGTTTTTGGTGGCGTGACGTCACACCACTACCAAGCCTTCACTAGAATTGTTTTTATTGTACCACCTCAGCGCGTTTAGCGAAGCGGTTTCCTTGGCACGTCTTGTCGAAGCAGAGATCATGTTCCCCTTATTCCGGGATTCCCATCAATACGGAAGTGGGTAACCCAACCGCGCCATTGATTGCGGCGCTTGGGGGATAAGCGAGTTTTATCAGGCCGGTGGGGACGCATGTTTTTGTCCGCCCATATAAGGGGATAAAGATCCAACCCTTTTACCTGCGCCTTCTTCCTCCTTGGCTTATCCATCTCCGTGAACTCGAGCTCCAGCGCCCTAGTCCGCACATCTCACCTCAACCTCCTCCAACTATGTCCGGAGCGGGAGGCAAGTGGATGGCCTCCTCCGTCACGGAAGGGCACATCCAGAAGCTGCGCAGCGCCGGATATTTATCCAGCAACATCGCGCATCGGCTCCCCGACGAGGGAGAGCTCATCCCCACCCCCAGGCCCCATGAGAGGGTAGTATTTCTTACCCATTTCCTCCGCGGACTGGGCTTCCCACTCCATCCCTTTGTCCGGGGGCTCATGTTCTACTACGTCCTGGATTTCCATGATCTGGCCCCGAATTTCATCCTCAACATCTCGGCGTTTATCGTCGTGTGTGAGGCCTTCCTCTGCATCCAGCCCCACTTCGTCTTGTGGCTCAAGACCTTCAGTGTCAAGCCGAAGGTTGTGAAGGTCAGCCAATCGGAGTGCGGAGGCGCCATGGTGGGCAGGATGTCCAACGTTACTTGGCTTGAGGGCACTTTCATGGAAACCATTAAGGGGTGGCAATCGGGATGGTTCTACATCACCGAGCCGCGTGACCCCGAATGGGCAGCGGCCCCCGAATTCAGATCTGGCTTCCCCACATGGCTCACCTCCTGGAAAGAGAGCGGCCGGACATGGGGTGATTCGGAGGAGCTAACCGGATTCCAAGCCTACGTCCAAAAGCTAGTGGACAAGAAGCTCAAGCTTGTCAACGTAGTCCAGGTCATGCTCATCTGCCGGATCCTCCCGTGCCAACGACGGGGCTTCAACATGTGGGAGTTCGATCTGGCGCAGCACCAGACTTTGAGTGGGCTCTTCGACACTATGTACGAAGATGTCTGGAAGGTGTTTTTCAAGGGCATCGAGGCTCTCGCATCCGCTACCGAAGATCACGGATTCAGCTCGCAGCATCCGGCTGACGAGGTAAGCGACTTTGTCCTTTACGGGATGCTTGTTTTCCATAGTTTGACTCTATGCGGGATCTAAACTCCCTTTCCTTTGACAGGACTGGCTGACGAAGGCCGAACAGACTATCTATCCGGCCCCATTGCCAGAGGACCTAGCGGACGCCCGCCTAACGGGGCTGCTGGCTCCGGCACCCCACGTGGTGCCGGAGAAGAAGGCCAAGAAGAAGGCCACGGGCACTCGGAAGAGTTCCCGTTTTCAGGTGTTATCGGATGACGACTCCGAGGGCGACTCCTCTCACAAAGGTGAGGAGGAGAAGAAGAAAGCCTCTCCCCCAGCGGGGGGAGGGAGGAAAAGGAAGGCCTCCCCAACGAGGAAGGCCGAAGGGTCCAAGAAGGGAAAAACTCTTTCCCCGGACTGCTCTGCCAACGCCAGTGACGACGACGAGGACTGGCCTCCTAGGGCCAAGCCCCTGGCGAGATCGTAAGTATCCGGACTCCCGAATAACTTCATGGTTTTTCTTTTTTACCACACAATGTCTTTCTAATGCCGCATACAACCCTGCAGTCTGCCCAAGGATGATCTTCCCGCTTCGTAGAGCGGGTCCTTAGGTGTGTCGGATATGGATTCTCTTCTGACCGCCTCCACCCCCCGTGATGCGGATGATGCCGAGGTGGGATCCCGGGAAGGGACCCACCAGGAGGAGGAGGCCCTGGATGTGTCGCAGGACAACCTCCCGGACTTTGCACCGGACTCGGCCCCGGAACCCATAGTGGCTCCGGAGTCCGGCGGGCGGCCCCTTCGCCAGAAGGGCAAGACCATGACGCCGGCAGCCTCCGTCCAACCGGAGGCGCCGGATAGCTTGCTGGAGGCGCTCAATGGCGCCTCCATCAAAGAAGAACACCGCACTGTTATGAGTGCGGTGATTCAGAAGGTTCAGCTGGCCAAGAGCGGGCTGACCGAAGCCTGCAGCAGCCTTCTAACAGGCTTTGAGGTAAGAATTTTGATATATGTAAAATAGTACTGCATAGACAGTAGCCCCTGATGCTCAGTTCGGTGTTCGGAAAGAAAATCCGGACTGAGGATCTTAAAAGATATACGCAGGAGTCATAAAAAATATGTCAATATGGGATTGCAGGCTGCACTGCTGACCTCTGCTGCACTGACTGCGGAGGTCAATATTTTGAAGCAAAACCTCGAGCGGTCCGAGAACGAGCTCGGTCGTGCCAAGAAGCAGCTCGAGGACAAGGAAGGTGAGTAAGACCTTATTAAAATTGTACCTTACAGAAAAGGATTTTGGTTGCAAAAAGAATGACAAGGATAACATGGGTATTGCAGGGGCCACTAACGAGGCGGCTACCCTGAAGGAGGCGGTGGCTGTGGCCGAACTTAATGCGGCCACAGAGCGCACTGAGCGAGAGAAGCAGGAGGCTCGGGTGGCGGAGGTACAACAAGAGCTTCAGGATCTCGTGAAAAAACATGAGAGCTTGGAGCGTGAATCGAAGACTCGAGAGTCTAAGCTTGCAACGGCTCTTGAGAGTGCCAAAGCCGCTAAGGCCGAAGCCTACAAGGCCCTCCAAGAAATCGAGGCGTTGAAGAAAATAGCAGCGGGTAAGGCATTTTTCATGCAAAGTAAGCATGTGAGTGTTAATTACCTGTTGCTTACCCGAATTCGGAGCTCTCCAGGAGCGTTCGCAAATCTTCCTCGTAGCGTGTCCGATGCTGCCGCGTTCTACCGAGCCGAGGAGGGGAGCTCAATGGAGAAGGTCTTCTGGTCTCAGTATGCTGAGGCCGGACATCTGGTGCCCCTTAGCGACCAGCTGAAGCAGCTGGTCGAGCTCCACAAGGCGGCCGAACAGGCCATGAAGGGCCTCATTGTTCGGCTATGGCCAAAGGAGGCCATGCCTGGGAGCTACTTTGGCCTGGTGCGGCGGCTGGTGGATGCGTGTCCATGGGTTGAAGTCATCAAGCACTCCGCCTGTATTGAAGGTGCCCGTCGGGCCCTTGCCCGCGCAAAGGTGCACTGGGGCAAGATGGATGCTCAGAAGCTTGTGACGGACGCGCCACCGCAGGGCAAGGAGTATCGTACTCCCGAGATGTATTATAAGACTGTGCTGAAGGGTGCCCGCACTATTGCGGGTGAGTGCTCCAAAGATGTAATATTTGAGTAGACTCGCATTTTGTTAACCTGTGCGCTGAAAACTTAGTTCATATGCGCTAAGCCACGCTTGTTAATTTAAAATATTACCTTCTGTGCGGCTGTTTATCAAATCTGAGAGATGGCAAGTCGTCGGCTTCAGCCCCCATGCCACGAGTGCTGGGGTGTTCGGGATAAACTTGAGCACTCTTGTTCCCATTTTTGGGTCCATCTAGGGAGGCGCTCAACACAGCGAACAAGGCAACCACACTTATAATGCTTGAACACTCTCACTTAGCCATAGAATTCTATAATTTTAAATTTCGGCGAAGCCCCTAGTCTTCGGAAGGCCGGATTTGGGGCGCTATCCACGCCTGGGCCGGACAAAAGCCGGCTCCTCGCTCTAAGCGGCATAAGTCTTTAGGGACTCGCAAAAAACCTCTTGAACAGCGACCAGCTCTAGCCTTATGATGACGGTCAGTTTTAGCTTTCTCCACTGAGGCGCTCGCCCAGCTCAACTGGGGCGCAATCGCAGTGGTTCCCCCAGTGCTACCTTAGCCGATACAATGGAACGTAAGGTACCAAAACATGGGAGCCGGGCAAACCCAACTATTGACCCAAGACATGATTCGGAGCCGATGCATATAATGCTATAAGTTTGGGGTGCCGCACTTGTGAAAGTGTTCGGACTTATCACACCATGATGCGGGAAACATAAGCCCCTGGTGTATTTAGCCGTACCAAAATGTACGGATGCAACAGGTCATAAATGAACATATGTATAAGAAAGAAATGCAATTTGGAAGCAAAAAGGTGCTACATTACTTATTCAAGAAAAACAGCTGTAAATGCAGAACGATACAAATGGTGCGATAAGCAAGGGGTGGGACTATTAAACATGTCCCGCTCTAGGGGTAGGCTGCGGAATGGTGCATAAAACAGATTTAATGCTCGTAATGGAGACCACCTGGATATTCGTTGTAGCCTTTCTCCTTCCCTGGCTGTTGCATCGTGAGTTCGGCAGGTCTGCTGCCGGACAGGGCCTCTAACGAACGGAGTCCTGTGGGTAAAAAAAAGGAAAAAAAAAGAACGACACACTTGAGAGCCCCTGGTGTGGTTGAGCCGCATCCTGGGCCTATCGTGGTCGAGCCCCTCTCCCCATGCCCATGGTATCTTCAGAGTGTAATGGTGTACGCGAAGGACCTGTCTTGATGTTTTACAGGGGCTGGGGTTGGGGCCGCACTGCTACGCGTGCTCGGAACGTGCCAGGTGGTCTTATTGTAGGTTACTCCGGGCGTGTTTAGCCGTGTCCGGTCGCTTAACGGCCGGACTCGAGAATTGCCTTAAGAGGATGCACTGTACTTCTGCCGCAAGAGCCGCTGTGTGTTCCTCCGTTCGGAGAGAGTGTTCAGTGTTTCTGTTGACCGTGATGACTCCTCGAGGGCCTGGCATCTTGAGCTTGACGTATGCGTAGTGCGGCACCGCGTTGAACTTTGCGAACGCGGTACGTCCGAGCAGAGCATGATAGCCGTTGCGGAACGGAACTATGTCGAAGATTAACTCCTCGCTTCGAAAGTTATCCGGGGATCCGAAGACCACTTCTAGTGTAACTGAGCCTGTACAATTGGCTTCTACACCTGGTATGACGCCTTTAAAGGTCGTCTTGGTAGGTTTAATCCTTGAGGGGTCTATGCCCATTTTGTGCACTGTATCCTGATAAAGCAGGTTCAGGCTGCTGCAGCCGTCCATCAGGACTCTGGTGAGGTGAAATCCATCGACGATTAGGTCTAAAACCAATGCGGCGAATCCGCCGTGGCGGATGCTGGTGGGGTGGTCCCTTCGGTCAAAAGTGATCGGGCAGGAGGACCATGGATTGAACTTCGGGGCAACTGGCTCCATCGCGTATACATCCCTGAGTGCACGCTTCCGCTCCCTTTTGGGTATGTGCGTTGCGTATATCATGTTCACCGTTCGCACCTGTGGAGGGAAACCCTTCTGTCCTCTATTGTTCGGCGGTCGGGTCTCTTCCTCGTCATCGCTATGCAGCCCCTTGTCATTGTTTTCGGCAATTAACTTGCCTGCCTGCTTGAATACCCAACAGTCCCTGTTGGTGTGGTTGGCTGGCTTTTCGAGGGTGCCGTGTATCTGGCACGAGCAGTCGAGTATTCGGTCCAAATTGGACGGACCCGGAGTAGTTCTTTTGAATGGCTTTTTCTGCTGACCGGGTTTAGAGCCTCTGAATCCGGCATTGACTGTCGTATCTTCACTATTATCGCCATTAATGTGGCGTTTGTTTTTGTTGCGACGCGACCTGCCATTACGGTCCTTGATATCCGGACTGCCAGAATTTTTGCTGAGGTTGTTGCAGTGTGCTAGCCAGCTGTCCTCACCCGCGCAGAAGCGGGTCATGAGTGATGTGAGGGCTGCCATGGAATTCAGCTTTTCCTGTCCCAAGTGCCGGGCAAGCCACTCATCGCGGATGTTATGCTTGAAGTCCGTGAGGGCCTCCGCATCCGGACAGTCGACGATTTGGTTTTTCTTGGTTAAGAACCGTGTCCAAAATTGTTTGGCCGATTCGTGTGGCTGCTGAATTATGTGGCTTAGGTCATCGGCGTCTGGTGGTCGCACATACGTGCCTTGGAAGTTATTGAGGAATGCGGCTTCTAGGTCTTCCCAACTCCCGATTGACTCTACTGGCAAGCTGTTAAGCCAATGCTGGGCTGGTCCTTTAAGTTTGAGTGGGAGATATTTGATGGCATGAAGATCGTCACCGCGGGCCATGTGGATGTGGAGGAGATAGTCTTCGATCCAAACCGCGGGGTTTGTTGTGCCATTTGATGATCAATTACTTCATCTGTGAAGCATAGTGGGTGTACGGCGCCTCTGTACTGGGCGATATCACGACGGAGCTCAAAAGAGCTTTGTCTATTTTGTTCAGTCCGGCCGGACTTACTGTGTCCGGCGCGACGGTTGTTGTCACGTATCATGGGGCGCCCACGCATCCATAGATCGATATTGATTGTCTTACCTTATCCTCCAATATATCTCGCAAGTCCGGAGCGTTCCCCTATGGCCTTGTGCTTTTCTAGCGATGCCGGGGTACGGTTCTAGGGAAGGGCCTAGGGGCCTCTCTGTCGCGACCACGGGGTGGTCGGTCAGCCGTATTGTCTGCTGGTGATGCAGGTTCATACGCCTCCGCCTCTAATCGGGGGAGCAGCTTGCGTTTAGGGTAGCTTTTGGAGGGGCGTTCGAGCTCATGCTCTTCGGCCGCGAGGACTTCAGTCCATCTATCGGCTAGCAGATCTTGATCAGCTCTAAGCTGTTGCTGCTTTTTCTTGAGGCTGTTTGCCGTGGCCATAAGCCTGCGTTTAAAACGCTCTTGTTCGACGGGATCCTCAGGCACGATGAATTCGTCATTGTCGAGGCTTGCCTCGTCTCCGGAGGGAGGCATATAATCCTCTGCCTCTTCTTCTGCCGCTCTCTCATGAGGGCTGGCATCTCCGTCCTCCTGCGCTGAATCTTGCTGGAGTGGGTTGTCTTCGGCACTGTCTGGTGTGTTATTATCTCCGGTGCCGGAATCTTCATTCTTGCTGTGGCGGGATTTAGAGTGGCGCCGCTGACGCCGGCGCTTGGGCTGTTTCTTGGAGGGGTCATCCTCCGCTGTTCCTTCGCCATTGCCATCCTTTGGGATATCCACCATGTATGTGTCATATGATGAGGTGGCTTTGCAGTGCCCGGTAGGCGCTGGTTCTTGGTCGTCTCCGGCATCGTCGTCCATACCGTCGATGTCTTCGGAGTCGTAGTCTAGCATGTCGGTTAGATCGTCGACAGTGGCTACTAAGTGGGTGGTGGGTGGGCTTTGAATTTCTTCGTCGTCCGCATCCCAACCGTCCTGACCACAGTCCGACCAGGGCTCTCCTGATAACGAGAGATGCTTTAGCGAACTCAAGATGTCGCCGAAAGGTGAGTGTTGAAAGATGTCCGCTGTGGTGAACTCCATGACCGGCGCCCAATCGGATTCGATTGGAGGGGGCGCGGGAGGTTCGGAGTCCGGCAAGGAGTCCGGCACCTCGGAGTCATGAGCTTCATGAGGGACAAGGTCAGTGTTTGGCTCTATCGCTGTAGAGGTTGCAGCCCCTGAGGCGGTGTCTAGCCATCCGTCCTCGATCTGCGCAGCCGGCTCCGAATTGAAGATCGGAGCGGGCTCGAGTGCGGCCTCCAGGGTACTGTCCGGCTGCAGAGCTAGATCATGTCCGTCATGACAGTGCGGCGCGCTTGGCTGTGGCTCGAATCCATCGAAGATCAAGTCCCCGCGGATGTCAGCCGTGAAGTTCAAACTTCCAAATCTGACCTGACGGCCAGGGGCGTAGCTTTCGATCTGCTCCAGATGGCCAAGCGAATTGGCCCGCGGTGCAAAGCCGCCAAATACGAAGATCTGTCCGGGGAGGAAGGTCTCACCCTGGACTGCATCGTTGATGATGATCGAAGAAGCCATCGAGCCTATCGGTGACGACACAGAGGAATTCTCAATGAAAGCACCAATGTCGGTGTCAAAACCGGCGGATCTCGGGTAGGGGGTCCCGAACTGTGCGTCTAGGCGGATGGTAACAAGAGGCAAGGGACACAATGTTTTACCCAGGTTCGGGTCCTCTTGATGGAGGTAAAACCCTACGTCCTGCTTGATTAATATTGATGATGTGTGTTACAAGAGTGGACCTACCACGAGATCAAAGAGGCTAAACCCTAGAAGCTAGCCTATGGTATGATTGTTGTTCGTCCTACGGACTAAAGCCATCCATTTTATATAGACACCGGAGAGGGCTAGGGTTACACAGAGTCGGTTACAATGGTAGGAGATCTACATATCCGTATCGCCAAGCTTGCCTTCCACGCCAAGGAAAGTCCCATCTGGACACGGGACGAAGTCTTCAATCTTGTATCTTCATAGTCTTGGAGTCCGGCCGATGATGATAGTTCGGCTATCCGGACACCCCCTAGTCCAGGACTCCCTCAGTAGGGAAGGGCGCATCCGGCGCAGAGGCTCACCAAGGGAGCGTGGGGTCTGGGCAGAGGGCTCAGGGAGGACCGGTGGCGTAGATCAAGGACGAGGACGATGCGATGGCCGAGCCGGAGAAGAAGAAGAGTGCGGCGACGCGAGGGGCTCCGGGGCTCGATCCAGCGGTGTAGTGGAAGCAGAGGACCACGGCGGAGCTGTAGGACTTGCCGGGGAGACGAACGGACGACAGTGGCCACAGCTACGGCGATCGATGGCGATGGGGGCGCTCGAGCATCTCGAACAGAGGCAAGGAAGGGGACGAGAGGGGGATTGTGGGCGCGCTAGGGTTTCGGGGGAGGGCGAGGGGGCAAGTGGGGTGGGGAGACGAGTGGAGCACGTGGCTTTGCCCTTATCCTCTTCAGCGCCGCCGGCGAGGTGGTCTGGCGGGAGCACGCTCGGGCGCTCGGGCGCTACAGCAGTGAAAGGGGGAACGACCCCGAGGCGCTGCCCGGCCGGCTAGGCCTGTTGGGCTAAGGCCAAGTGGGGCAGGGGGGTTTGTTTGTTTGTTTTGACTTCGTTTTATTTCCTTTCTTTTTATTTATTCTTTCCTATTTTATTTTAGTTACATTTTATTTAGTTTTAGTAAAATTTATCACTAACACCTAAATTGGTACTTTTAAATAAACTACTAGCACATTAATTCTTATCCCAACTAAAATAGTTTAATATTTTATAAAATTCAAAAGGCATTTATTTTATTATTTAACCTACAGTTTTAATTATTTTGAACACTTAAACATTTTATTAAATTTAGGTTTCTCCACCATAATTACCTATGCATTAGACGGATCACTCCGAAGATTTTAGTTTTAATATTTGAAAACTTTTATTGTTTGATTGGTTTTGAATTTGAATTCGAATCGGTTTCGATCTAACGCGAGGTTAGCAACAATAACCGAGGTGATGTGGTATCGTTAACGCGGGATTACTGTAGCCTAATTATCCGGGCGTCACAAAAGTGACAACCATAAGGCTCCTGGCAGTTACCGATAACTTTTACAAAACATAATCATCTCATACAACAACGTATATCACATCATGTCTTGACCATATCACATCACGAGCATGCCCTGCAAAAACAAGTTAGACGTCCTCTACTTTGTTATTGCAAGTTTTACGTGGCTGCTACGGGCTTCTAGCAAGAACCGTTCTTACCTACGGCACAAAACCACAACGGTGATTTATCAAATTTGTTGTTTTAACCTTCAACAATGACCGGCCACAGTCAAATTCGATTCAACTAAAGTTGGAGAAACAGACACCCCACAGCCACCTTTATGCAAAACTAGTTGCATGTCTGTTGGTGGAACCGGTCTCATGAACGTGGTCATGTAAGGTTGGTCCGGGCCGCTTCATCCAACAATACCGCCGAATCAAAATAAGATGTTGGTGGTAAGCAGTATGATTATCACCGCCCACAACTCTTTGTGTTCTACTCGTGCATATCATCTATGCATAGATCTGGCTCGGATGCCACTATTGCGAAATGTAGCATGCAATTTCAAAAAAATCCTATCTAGGAGATGCATAGAGATGAGAGGGAGAGAGTGTGTCTATGTACCCTCGTAGACCGAAAGCAGAAGTGTTTATCACGCAGTTGATGTAGTCGTACTCTTCGTGATCCGATTACGATCCAACCGATCTAGTGCAGAACGGACGACACCTCCGGGTTTAGCACACATGCGGATCAATGACGTCTCCTCCTTCTTGATCCAGCAAGCAGGAGAGGAGAAGTAGATGGGATCACAACCAACACGACGACATGGTGGTGATGGTGGTGGTGGAGCACCGACAGCGTTTCGCTAAGCGTTGCCGGGACGAGGCAGTGGAACTACGGAGTAACGGGAGAGACAGAGGGGCGCCAAGGGCTTGGTGTGTCCTCTTGGGTGCCCCCTCCTCTCTATATATAGGTGGAGGAGCGTGGAAAATAGCCCCCCAAGCCCTAGGGCACAACTAAGGGGGAGAGGACTTGGACTCCAACTCCAATCCTATTCCTACCAGGACTCCTTCCTTTTTTACCTTCCCTAGCCACATGGGCTTTTGAGGACTTGGTGCGCCTAGCCCAATAAGGCCAGGGCACCTCCCCGCATCCGATGCTAGCTCTTGGGTCGTGGTGAACCCACTTGCGGACTTGCGGACCCCTCCGGAATTCTTCGGAACCTTCTGGAAGCTTCCCGGTATAATACCGAAAAAACTACACCATTTTCTAGAACCCAAAATATGACTTCCCATATATAAATCTTTACCTCTCAACCATTCCAAGACTCCTCGTGACGTCCAATATCTCATCTAGGACTTCGAACAACATTTGGTTACCACTCATCAAATATCCCAATACTACTCTAGCGTCAACGAACGTTAAGCGTGCGACCCTACGGGTTCGAGAACTATGTAGACATGACCGAGACACTTCTCCGGTCAATAACCAATAGTGGAACCTGGATGCTCATATTGGCTCCCACATATTCTACGAAGATCTTTATCGGTCAAACCGTTATGACACCATACGTTATTCCCTTTGTCCATCAGTATGTTACTTATCTGAGATTCGATCGTCGTTATCTTCATACCTAGTTCGATCCCGTTACCGGCAAGTCTCTTTACTCGTTCCGTAATGCATCATCCTGTAACTAACTCATTAGTCACTTTTCTTGCAAGGCTTCTTATGATGTGCATTACCGAGAGGGCCTAGAGATACCTCTCCGATACTCGGAGTGACAAATCCTAATCTCGACATATGCCAACCCAACAAACACCTTCGGAGATACCTGTAGAGCATCTTTATAATCACGCAGTTACGTTGTAAAGTTTGATAGCACACAAGGCATTCCTCCGGTATCGGGGAGTTGCATAATCTCATAGTCGAAGGAATATGTATTTGACATGAAGAAAGCAATAGTAATAAAACTTAACGATCAATATGCTATGGTAACGGATGGGTCTTGTCCATCACATCATTCTCCTAATGATGTGATCATGTTCATCAAATGACAACACATGTCTATGGTTAGGAAAATTAACCATTTTTTGATTAATGAGTTAGTCTAGTAGAGGCTTACTAGGGACATGGTGTTTTGTCTATGTATCCACACATGTATCAAGTTTCTGGTTAATACAATTCTAGCATAAATAATAAACATTTATCATGAAATAATGAAATATAAAAGAACAACTCTATTATTGCCTCTAGGGAATATTTCCTTCAGTCTCCTCAATCTTTGCGCATGCCATTTCACTATTCCATCCTTTACCTCATAAATAGGAACGGGTGTCGGTGTCAAAACCGGTGGATCTCGGGTAGGGTGGCCCAAGCTGTATGTCTGAAGATCGATGGTAACAATGATAAAAGGGACACAATGTTTACCAGGTTCAGGCCCTCTTAATGGAGGTAAAGCCCTACTCCTTCTTGATTATATTTGATGAGTATAGGGGTTACAAGAGTTGATCTACCTTGAGATCATAACGGCTAAACCCTAGCTTGGCTAGCCTATCAATGTTATGATCATACCTCCGATATAACCCTCTGGTTTATATAGATACCGGAGGGGCTTAGGGTTGTACAATGTCGGTTTAACAGAAAGGAAATAGTATATCTGGACACCTAAACTTGCCATCCATGTATAGGGAGTCCCTATGGGGCACGAGAGGTGGTATTCTGCCTTGTATCTTGACAACCCATTAGTCTGGCCCATATCCAATAGACCGGACGCCTGAGGACCCCTTAGTCCAGGACTCCCTCAGTAGCCCCTAACCCAGTCTTCAATGATGATGTGTTCAACACGCATATTATCTTCGGCATTGCAAGACGGGTTCCCTGAACAATATACGTCATCTTTCCTACATAAAAGAATTGTATTCGGCCTTGCATAATTAACACAATCCTTAGCCGCGAAGGTGGGATATAAAAAAATAGGAACAATGTCTTTACTGACAACTTTTTCCGGTGAAGCGTCAAACTTGACCCTTCAGCGTTTTAAACCGTTTTCACACTCCACGTTCTGTGTTTCGAGGTCAAGGCCCATTGGCCCATCCTGTCAAAACAGAGATCGTGTCCACTTATTACGGGATTTCTCATCAATAAGATTTGGATAATCCAACCATTTACGGCACATGCTTTCGTTGGGAACAGGCGAGTTTCAAGGCATAAGTGGGGGGACGGTTGATATTTTTACTGCCTATAAGAGGGCAATGAATTTCTCCTTTCTTCCCCACGCCTTCCAATCTCCTCAGCCTTCCAATGTCCCAAGCTCTCAACGCCCAAAAAGTTTTCGTCTTCCTCACCACCACCACCACCACCACCTCTTCCTTCGACCATGGCCGAATCCAGTTCCAAGGGCAAGTGGGGGGCCTCCTCCGTCACGGAGAAGGAGATAAAGGATCTCTGGAGCGCAGGATACCTAGCCTCCACCATCGTGCATAGGCTCCCCGCCAAGGGTCAGATCATCCCCACTCCGGAGGCCGATGAGAGGGTCGTTTTCGTCTCCCATTTCCTTAGAGGGTTAGGTTTTCCACTCCACCCCTTCGTCCGGGGACTCATGTTCTATTACGGGCTAGATTTCCATGATCTAGCCCCGAACTCTTTCCTTCACATCTCGGTGTTTATCGTCGTGTGTGAGGTTTACTCCGCATCCCCCCACACTTTGGCCTATGGCTGAAAGTCTTCAATGTGAAGCCGAAGGTGGTCGGCGGTTAACATGCAGACTGTGGCGGGGCCATCAAGCTGCCCAACGCCACATGGCCCAAGGGGGCCTTCGCAGAGACCGTCAAGATCTGGCAACAAGAGTGGTTTTATATTACTGAGCCGTGCCGCACCAAGTAGGCGGCGATTCCGGAGTTCAGATCCGGACCCCCCATGAGTCTCATTTCCTGGACTGCAAAGGGCCTCAACTGGGGGTCCCAGATGGAGGTGCAAATGCTGCAGACGCGTATCACCAACGTGATGAGCAAGAACGTTGGTCTCACCAATGTGGTGTAGATTATGCTCTTCTGTTGCATCCTCCCCTGCCAACGCCGGACTTCCCCCATGTGGGAGTTCAATCCGGAGGAGCGCAAACTCTGCAACACTTCCTCAACACGACGCACAGGGGAATGTGGAAGCTACTTTTCAAGGCGCAGAAGAGCTGGCCCATGCAGACCGAAGACATCGGCCTCGATACCGAGAATCCGGCCACTCCGGTAAGTGTTAATTTTCCGAAGATATGCCCGGTCTATATATTCGATCAATACAAATCTTATCAGTCCACCTCTTTACAGGGTTGGATAAAGAAGGCGGAGCGGATCAAGAGTCTGGCTCTGTTGCCCGAAGACCCAGTCACTCTCAGCTAGAGGAGATGCTGGTCCCGGCGCCCTACCAAGCGCCGGAGAAAAAGAGCAAGAAGAAGAGCAAGGAGCTCAAGGGCAGGCTCCGCCGCAGAGGTCCTTCGGACGCTATGTCCAGAGAGACTGAGGTCGTCTCCTCTCATGAGGAAGACAGGGACGAAGAGGAAGAGGAGGAAGTGAAGAGAAACTCCCCTCACATGACGAGGAGGAAGAAGAGGACGGCCTCCGAGAATCCGGAGGAGGCGACACCGAAGAGGAAGAAGGTTACCCTCTCGGTAAGTTCGGACTCAGAGTCCGAACACAGCCCAAGGAGAGCTCCCACGATTAAGCCCCTGGCCGAATCATAAGTATCAAAGCCTTACTTGTTCAGTTTTCACTTACCCTCCTCTATCTAAACTGTATCTTTGCTTGTATTTTAGCCCTCTGCGCGATATCCCAAACTGATACATCTCCAACGTATCTATAAATTTTATTGTTCCATGCTATTATATTACCCGTTTTGGATATTTATGGGCTTTAATTTACACTTTTATATCATTTTTGGGACTAACCTACTAACCGGAGGCCCAGCCCGAATTGCTGTTTTTTGCCTATTTCAGTGTTTCGAAGAAAAGGAATATCAAATGGAGTCCAAACGGAATGAAACCTTCGGGAGTGATTTTTTTGGAACAAACGCAATCCAGGAGACTTGGAGTGGATGTCAAGATGCAAACGAGGCGGCCACGAGGGTGCCTGGCGCACCCCCCACCCTCGTGGGCCCATCGTAGCTCCACCGACGTACTTCCTTCGCCTATATATACTCCCGTACCCTAAAAACATCGGAGAGCACCACGAAAACCTAATTCCACCGCCGCAATCTTTTGTATCCGCGAGATCCCATCTTAGAGCCTCCACCGGTGCTCCGCCGGAGGGGGAATCAACCACGGAGGGCCTCTACATCATCTCCAAGGCCTCACTGATGAGTTGTGAGTAGTTTACCACAGACCTTCGGGTCCATAGTTATTAGCTAGATGGCTTCTTCTCTCTCTTTGAATCTCAATACCAAGTTCTCCTCGATCTTCTTGGAGATCTATTTGATGTAACTCTTTTTGCAGTGTGTTTGTCGAGATCCGATGAATTGTGGGTTTATGATCAAGTTTATCTATGAGAAATATTTGAATCTCCTCTAAATTCTTTTATGTGTGATTAAGTTATCTTTGCAAGTCTCTTCGAATTATCAGTTTGGTTTGTCCTACTAGATTGATCTTTCTTGCAATGGGAGAAGTGCTTAGCTTTGGGTTCAATCTTGCGGTGTCCTTTCCCAGTGACAGCAGGGGAAGCAAGACACGTATTGTATTGTTGCCATCAAGGATAAAAAGATGGGGTTTATATCATATTTCATGAGTTTATCCCTCTACATCATGTCATCTTTCTTAATGCATTACTCTGTTCTTATGAACTTAATACTCTAGATGCAGGCAGGAGTCAGTCAATGTGTGGAGTAATAGTAGTAGATGCAGAATCGTTTCGATCTACTTGTCACGGACGTGATGCCTATATACATGATCATGCCAAGATAATCTCATAACTATGCACTTTTCTATCAATTGC
This sequence comes from Triticum aestivum, assembly GCF_018294505.1. Classification (NCBI taxonomy): domain Eukaryota; kingdom Viridiplantae; phylum Streptophyta; class Magnoliopsida; order Poales; family Poaceae; genus Triticum; species Triticum aestivum. The sequence goes on from NC_057804.1 coordinate 464,891,334, forward strand.
TCGACAGTAGTTTGTTCACCCATCGTAATACTTATGCTATCTTGAGAGAAGCCACTAGTGAAACATATGGTCCCCGGGTCTATCTTTTATCATATAAGTTTTCCATCTACTTTTATTTGCATCTTTTATTTTTCCAATCTATATCATAAAAATACCAAAAATATTTATCTTATCTTATTATCTCTATTAGATCTCACTTTTGCAAGTTTCTGTGAAGGGATTGACAACCCCTTTATCGCGTTGGTTGCGAGGTTCTTGTTTTTTTGTGTAGGTGTGTGGGACTTTTGAGGAGCCTCCTACTGGAATGATATCTTGGTTCTCAAAAACTGAGGGAAATACTTACGCTACTTTGCTGCATCACCCTTTCCTCTTCAAGGGAAAAACGAACACATGCTCAAGAGTTAGCGAGAAGGATTTCTAGCGCCATTGCCGGGGAGGTCTTCGCTCAAGTCAAGACATACCAAGTACCCATCACAAACTCATCTCCCTCGCATTACATTATTTGCCATTTGCCTCTCGTTTTCCTCTCCCCCACTTCACCCTTGCCGTTTTATTCGCCCTCTCTTTTCCAATCTCCTTTCTCTTTTGCTTGCCTTTTTGTGTGCTTGTGTGTTGCATTGTTTGTCACTATGGCGCAAGATAATACCAAATTGTATGACTTTTCCAATACCAATAATAATTATTTCCTTAGCACTCCGATTGCTCCTCTTAATGATGTTGAATCTTGTGAAATCAATGCTGCTTTGTTGAATCTTGTTATGAAAGATCAATTCTCTCGCCTTCCTAGTGAAGATGCCGCTACTCATCTAAACAACTTTGCTGATTTGTGTGATATGCAAAAGAAGAAAGATACGGATAATGGTATTGTTAAATTGAAGTTATTTCCGTTTTCACTTAGAGATCATGCTAAAACTTGGTTTTCGTCTTTGCCTAAGAATAGTATTGATTCATGGAATAAGTGCAAAGATGCTTTTATCTCTAAGTATTTTCCTCCCGCTAAGATCATCTGTCACGACCGGTTTTTCAATAAAAATATTTATTCAGAAAACCAATCTTTAAGTCCCAGTATAGGAAAAGTCATCCTTTCTGGTAGACAAAAGCTTGATAAGCAGAGAACCAGTAGCATCAAATATATTACAGGGTTGAGCTGATGTTGCTCAACAATTTATTACAAACTCGGCAATATTGTACATATGGGCGGATATGACACAGGGGTGGGGTGGCATGCTACTAGCTCGAGGGAAAAGTGGTGGTGGATAACTTGACTTCTACTGGCAGTACATCGAGCGTCGAGGTGAGGCTCGATGAATTTATTCGGGGTTGCAGAAGCGGATAATACAATGATCAAGACAGGATCGCACGAGACTGACTGGGACTTCTCTAGGCGTCGGACTCGCTATCAAACTCATCATCCAAGAGATCGCCTTCATCAGCATCTGGCCAAATCAACAAGCCAGGTGAGTACTTGAAAGTACTCGCAAGACAGTTCGGACAAAAGATACAATCAATGAATGCATGAATGCGTCATGAATAAAGGATGATGCTCATAACAATGGTAAGAATTTCAGGACTTGATAGATAAAATAAATAGCTGAAAAACTGATCGGGTGTCTGGAGCGACGCCTCGGAAGGTAAATAAATAAAAATGCATGCCGCAGTCGGGCGTCTAAGCGACACCACATAAAGGGCTTTAAAATAAATGCCACAGTCGGACGTCTGGGCGACATCACATAAAGGGCTTTTAAAAGAAAGGCCACAGTCGGACGTCTGGGCGACATCACATAAAGGGCTTTAAAACAAAGGCCACAGTCGGACGTCTGGGTGACATCACATAAAGGGCTTTAAAAGAAAGGCCACAGTCGGACGTCTGGGCGACATCACAGGCAGGGCTTTAAAAGAAATACCACAGTCGGACGTCTGGGCGACATCTCAGACAGGGCTTTAAAAGAAATACCACAGTCGGACGTCTGGGAGACATCACAGAAAGGGCTTTAAAAGAAATACCGCAGTCGGACGTCTGGGCGACATCACAGACAGGGCTTTAAAAGAAATACCACCGTCGGACGTCTGGGCGACATCACAGACAGGGCTTATAACAAAAGTAAATAACAGGTCCGCCACCGTCGGACGTCTGAGCGACATCGCAGACAAGGCTTATAATAAAAGTAAATAACAATTAGTCCATCCACAAGAATAATCTTTTAACAGGATTTATCACACATAAATCCCACCGGAGTTTTGTCACTGAGGCTGATACCTGACAAGATAAGATAGTTATAGTACTCGAACAAAGTACAAGATAATCGAAAGGTTGAGACTCTGCAGAGTTTGGAAGAACTGAACACAGCCAACGGATTTCCGTAGTCACGAAGGACTAGTTCCGTTTATGGTTTTTCGGTAGAAACACATTTAACTAGTACACACCCATTTCACCTCACGTTGCCAGGAATCACCCTGGCCAACGTCCAAGAAAAACTTTGAGACGGGGAGGCCACAACCTCGAATAGCATGGGATCAAATTTCTTTACGTGCGCTCTAAGGGGTGCCCCCCTCTCAGTCCCAACCGGAAACACCCATGCCCCCTGACCGGATGACGGGCTTTAATCCAGGGCCATGGAACCCTCATCCCGGCCTCTCCACTTGGTGTGTACCAGGAAAACGATTTGCAACTTACTATGCCATATTCCTTTCGGAAAACATGTGACAGTATAGGGTGGAATGAGTGGGAATGTGAATGGTGTCATGACGACACGGAAGTCAAATAATCCGGCATAAGACTGGCATGTCACAACACTGCCATCTTACCCATCCTCATACCAACACATGGCTTTGCAAATATGTGTCCAACAACATAATGCTTTCCGAAAACATACTCTCCGATTATGTGCATGAGATACATCATGCAAAGTGATGTTCATAAACATGCCACGACTATACTAAAATGCAAACATGCAACAACACTCATCATATCAAGAGTTCAAACATGCTTGCCTGGTTCGGAGTAGTCGGAGTCTAACTGTGCGAAGTTTGCCGCTCCGTCACCTCCTCCGGTATCTACGGTATAAAGAAAATACGCACGTAACGTAAATACCGTGAGTGTACAGAAAAGTGTTCCAAATATTTTTCAAATAAATATGATAAAAAACTAGACAAAAATCTAAAGAGAACAGAAGAAGAATCACTAAAAAATTCCCTACTGTTAAAAAGTTATAAGTGTTTTAACCCAAGGACTCATCTGTAATGAAACAGAAAACTTCCAGGGGGTTCTGCGGAAAAGTACAGATAACGTTTCGTTTAAGAAAAATAAAAACAACGGTTGGGAGGCTGACAGGCGGGCCCCACCTGTCGGGTTTGAATGTTCAAACAGAGGAACAGAGCGCGACGGCGCCCGAGAGGTGCGGTGGTCGCCGGCGGCGATCCACAGTGAGGCAAGGTGATCGGAGTGTACCTTCGAGATCAGTGCACCGTTCCGCGTCTGTGGGTGGTGGTGGTGGTCGCCGGCGAGCACTGTGTCGACGGCGGCCCTAGCTCCGGCGGACGGCGGTTCGGGCAGTCGTGGGTCTCGTCGGAGGGTGCTGCGGAGATGAAATTGAGGAGGGGGTTAGACTTGCGGTAGCATGAGGGGGTAGTTGACGTGATTAGGGCGCCGGAGATGGCCTCATCGGAGTGAATCGTGGTGGAGGCCGAGGCGGAACGGGGCGGCCGGAGCTGGGGAAGAGGACCTCCTCGGGGTCCCCCTGGTGGCCTGGCAGGGTGCTGGTGAGGTGCAAAGGGGGTGTGTGCTCGAGGGCGAGCTCAGGAGCCCTTTATATAGGCGGTCCGAGGCGGTGGCCAAGAACAGGATTCTCCGGCGAAGTTTACGGCGGCGCAGGGCATTGGTCGGGGTGGTTTAGAGGTTGAGCGCCGTCGTGCGGGTCCATTGACTCCATTTTGGTGCTAAGCGCGTCGGGATACGGAGGTTTAGGGGGAGCTCGATGGAACGGGGCTGCTTGGGCCCGTCGGCGGCAGGGAGCACGCTCTGCACGTGACGTGCCACGGCGACGGCGCTGCATGTGTGCGCTGGCAAGGAGGTGGCCACGCGGAGCCACCAGGTCGCTTGGGTGGCGCCGAATGGCGTTGAGCCGCCGTTCTGCTTTCTGTCGGCCGCTACGGCGCTACGGCCGCTGTAGGACATGCCGGCGCAGGCGGGCCAGGGCGCCACCGGCGCCAGGAAGGCGCCAAGTGCACGTGCGGGGTGCTGTCCAGGGGGAAGGGGCCATGCGCAACGTGCCAGAGTGCACTGTCGACACGTGACTGAAATCTGACGAAGGAAAAAGACACTGAATGTCTGAATTTTTCTGAATATGGCTAGAACAGTGCATGCAAGGTGTTCGACAGAATGTTCCAGGTATGTAGGGATTTTTCCTTGAGCTGGTTTTTGGTGGAGGGGCCTCTCATTGCACCTAGAGGATGCCTGAATATTTGTGGAATTTTTGGAGAGGTATAGATATAAATTTCACCAAATTTGGCAAATCTGGTCCAAACTTGCAGTGAGTGTAATTTGAAATATTTGAACAGGAGAAGAGTGGATCAAGATGGTTCTGGGTTGAGGGTTCAAAGGACTATCCAGGGGTGTTGAGTTGAGGTCAAAAATCAAGAGTATTAGGGTACTTGCTTTGTAATCCACCAAGGTTCAAAAGAGAAGACAGAATTATTTTGGGAGGGGAAAAAGTTGGAATAAAATCCAAAAATGGATTTTATTAGTTTTGACAGAATGTTAGGGTTGAACTATAGTGGGAGGAAAGGTTTTGGGAAAATTTTACCATGGGTGGCATGGTAAAATTTGGAAGGGATCAAAACCAAATAAAAACCCAAAACAAAAAGGGGGTTTTCATTTCAAATGAAACCAAAACCAGGAAAAGGATTTATGAGAGGTCAAACTTAGAAGATGGTTTTTAGGAAGGGTTTAAATGACCTTCTTTCAAACCAAGCAAGGGTTCTTTCTGGAAAAAAAGATCACAAAATTTTTGGAGTGTCACAGCACCTACCCCCTTAGGAAAAATCTCGTCCCCGAGATTTCAGCTGATCCTTAAACAGGTGTGGGTGCTCTGTCCGAAGAAAGTCCTTGCTCTCCCAAGTTGCTTCATTCTTGGTGTGATTGCTCCATTGAACTCTGAAAAACTTAATGGTTTTCTGTCGGGTCCTCCTCTCAGATTCTTCCAATATTTTTATCGGGTGCTCCCGGTAAGTGAGGTCTGGTTGTACGTCAATATACTCATGTGAAACTTGCTTCTCTGGGTTGCTTATGTATTTTCTCAACTGCGAGATGTGAAACACGTTGTGGATACCGGATAAGTCTCCGGGCAGGTCCAGCTGGTAGGCTACCTTGCCTTGCCGGGCCACTATATGAAATGGTCCAATGAATCTTGGTGCTAGTTTCCCCTTAATCTTGAATCGTTGCAGACCCTTCATAGGAGAAACTCTCAGGTATACCAATTCTCTGGGTTCAAAACTGATTTCCCGATGCTTTCGGTCGTAATAACTCTTTTGTCGACTTTGAGCTGTTTTGAGTCGTTCTCTAATCGTCTTAACTTTCTCCTCGGCCTCTCTGAGCATATCTGGGCCAAAAATATGGCTGTCTCCTGTCTCTGACCAAATTAGCGGGGTACGACATCTTCTCCCATATAGAGCTTCAAAGGGTGCCATTTGTAAGCTGGCTTGATAGCTGTTGTTGTATGCGAATTCTGCATATGGCAAACTTTCTTCCCAACTGTTCCCGTAGGTGAGGACACAAGCTCTTAGCATGTCTTCTAAGATTTGGTTTACGCGTTCTGTTTGTCCATCGGTCTGGGGATGGTATGCGGTACTGAAGGCTAGTTGGGTTCCCAGTGCCTGTTGTAGGTGATCCCAGAATGCAGAGACGAACTGTGTGCCTCTATCGGAGATAATAGTCTTAGGGACTCCATGAAGGCAGACGATACGGGCAAGATAAAGTCTGGCTAGTCTCTGAGTGGTGTAAGTTGTTTTTACCGGAATAAAATGTGCCACCTTGGTTAATCTGTCGGTTATGACCCATATGGCATTGTTTCCGTGTTGTGATCGGGGCAGTCCAACGATAAAGTCCATTCCAATCTCGTCCCATTTCCACTCGGGTATCTTATTTGGCTGTAACAGTCCGGCTGGTTTCTGGTGCTCGGCCTTGATACGCTGACAAGAGTCACAGCATGCAATGAACGTGGCTATATCTCTCTTCATACCGTGCCACCAAAATTTTCCTGAAGGTCTTTGTACATCTTTGTCCCTCCAGGATGAATTGAATACGGAGCTGTGTGACTTTCAGTTAATATCTGCTGTTTGAGGTCCTTGACATTTGGTACGCATAGCCTTTCTCCGTACCACAATATTCCCTGCTCATCTATGTTGAATTCTGAGGCTTTTCCCAAACTCACTTTTCTTTTTATGCCCTCAATGCTGGGGTGTCCGTGCTGGGCTACCTTGATACTTTCCATTAGTGTAGGCTGTAGCTCTATATTCGACACACTGCCCTCGGTAACCATTATTAGATTGAGTCGGGCAAATTCTTGTTGAAATTCTGGCCTCAATTTTGGGATATTGTCATTGTCTGTGCTGGGATTTCGACTAAGTGCATCTGCCACAACATTTGCTTTTCCGGGATGATAGTGGATTCCAACATCATAGTCTTTCACCAATTCTAACCAGCGTCGTTGCCGTAAATTTAACTCTGGCTGTGTGAAAATATACTTAAGACTCTTATGGTCTGTGTATATCTCGCAACGATTCCCAAGTAGGAAGTGTCTCCATTCCTTGAGTGCATGGATGACTGCTGCCAATTCCAAGTCATGAGTGGGATAATTTTCCTCATGCTTGCGTAGTTGTCTGGAGACATACGCAACTACCTTGCCTTCTTGCATTAATACGCATCCGAGGCCTTTCCGGGATGCGTCACAATATACCTCAAAGTTCTTGTGTATATCTGGCACAATTAGCACTGGTGCCGTTGTTAATTTTCTTTTTAGCTCTTGGAAGCTTTTCTCACATGCTTCTGTCCATTCAAATTTCTTGCCTTTCTTGAGCAATTGTGTCATGGGCTTTGCTATAGTGGAGAATCCTTCAATAAATCTCCGATAATAGCCTGCCATTCCCAAGAAACTCCGTATGTCCGTTACGTTAGCTGGCGGTTTCCAGCCAAGTACGGCCTTGACTTTTTCCGGATCTACTGCAATACCTTCTTGGGTTAGCACGTGGCCCAGAAAACCCACTTGCCTTAGCCAAAACTCACATTTGCTGAATTTGGCGTACAGTTGATGTTTCCTGAGTTCTCCGAGTACAATCCTGAGATGTTCAGCGTGCTCTTCTGGTGTTTTGGAATATATCAGAATATCATCGATGAACACCACAACAAACTTGTCCATATACTTCATAAATACTTTGTTCATGAGGTGAACAAAATATGCGGGGGCGTTGGTTAGCCCAAAAGGCATTACGGTGAACTCATACAACCCATATCTGGAGGTAAATGCGGTCTTGGGAATATCTTCTGTTCGTACTTTTAACTGGTGGTATCCCGATCTCAAATCAATTTTCGAGAAGACTTTGGCCTGTGCGAGCTGATCGAATAAATCATTTATTCGGGGCATTGGGTATTTGTTCTTGATTGTGACCATGTTGAGAGCTCGATAATCAATACACAACCTCATTGTTCCATCCTTCTTCTTGGCAAATAAAATTGGAGAACCCCAAGGTGAGGAGCTGGCTCGTATGTATCCTTTCTCCAATAATTCTTTTATTTGCTTCTTCAACTCTACCAATTCGGATGGTGCCATTCTGTAAGGTTTCTTGTAAATAGGAGTGGTTCCGGGTGCTAGCTCAATGCTGAATTCTATCTCTCGGTCTGGTGGCATGCCTGGTAGTTCTTCTGGAAATACATCTGGAAATTCACATACCACTGGAACCTTGTTCAGCTCAGAAACGTCCACCTTGTTTAATCTAGGTTGCCTAGGTATTTGTCTCTCTCTGGCTGAAACTTTTATTTTCTTCCCTTGATGGTGGGTGAGGATCACGGTACGGTTGAAGCAGTCAATAAAACCTTTGTTGGTTGTCAACCAATCCATTCCTAGGATGACATCCAGTCCTTTGCTCTCCAGTACAATAAGGTTGGCGTAAAAATTCAATCCTTCAAATTCAATAACCACACCTTGACAGTAATTCTGGGTCACTTGCTTAATTCCAGGGGACTTGACTATCATTGATTTTTCCAAGGGAAGCATCGAAAAATTATTTTGCAAAGCAAAACTTTTCGAAACGAATGAGTGAGAAGCTCCAGAATCAAACAAAACCATGGCAGGTATTGTGTTGACGGGGTACGTACCGAGTACGATATCTGGGGCGTTCTGTGCTTCCTCTCGGGTCACGTGGTTCAAGTGACCTTTCCGGTGGTTGTTGTTGGGGTTGAAATTGCTTCGCTTTGGTGCTGAATTATTTCCACCATTATTGAGCTTCGGGTTTGAGTTCCTTGGCTTGGGACACTGCTTGGCATAGTGCCCTTCTTCTCCACAAGCATAACAGGTAACGCCTGGGCGATAGGTGAATTCCTTGTCCCTTGCATGGAAATTCTTGGTTGGACGTGAATTATTCACCGGGGTTTTGTGTGAATCCCCCTTCTGAAATTCCTTCTTGCTCCTGTGATTGCGAGAAAAATTAGTCTGGTCCCTTTTCCGTTTGCGGATATCTTCCAGGCTACGTCGCTCATTTTCCAGGGTAATGGCCTTATCCACCAGTGTTTTAAAATCTGGAAAGGTGTGCACAACTAGCTGGCACTTAAGGGCGGGTGCCAGGCCTTCCAAGAATTTTTCCATCTTCTTGCTCTCGGTCATGCGTTCTTCATTTGCGTAGCGAGACAGCAGTGTGAATTGGCTGTTGTATTCTGACACTGTCATGGCTCTTTGCTTGAGTTCATCAAATTCCTTCTTCTTGATTTTCATGACGCTTTTAGGAATGTGTGCCCCACGAAAACCTTCCTTGAAATTTTCCCAGGTGATTTCATTTTCGTTGGGGTGCATGTGCAGAAAGTTTTCCCACCATGATGCAGCTGCACCTGTGAGATAATGTGGTGCATACAGTACTTTTTCACGGTCGGAACACTGTGCGATAATTAATTTTCTCTCCATGTCTCGAAGCCAGTCTTCGGCCTCAAGAGGCTTGTCAGTATGAGAAAATGTTGGAGGACGCGTCTTTTGTAACTCAGATAATTTGGATTGCGGTTGATACTGACCACGGTTACTTCCCATATTGATGAATTGGTTCATCATTTCCTGGTGTTGCTGCTGACTCTGTTCATACAAACGACAAACTTGTGTAAAAGCTGTTTCACTGTCCTGTTGACTTGTCTGACCCTGAGTGAAATTCTGGTTCAGCGGTGTGCCATAATTTTCTTCTGGCTGGGTTGGCATGGAGCGCGTCCAAGGACGAGACATCTTTCACTCTAGGGATATATTTTGTGAACTCGTAAGACATGAAGGAGAGTCGCAAAAGTCAATAAAATCACACACAAAGCACATTTTTAAATTCCAGGGTAGTTTTGGAAACACACGATTGCGCGCGGAGAAGGACTAGTGCATATCTTACACGCGGGCATAATTATACATTACATCACTCAGGATATGCGTACATAATCCTGACATGTTATTTAAACTAGTGCACTCCTCCAGATCCTACATGATGCGCAAACAGGCTACTTCTCACAACCTAAGTACATAAAAACATATTACACAAGTTGATGCATCGCATGGCGTCTATGCGCACTTAGTCGGAGACGGTGAGGATCTCCCTTGGCCTGCCGAGGGTGAGACGTAGGGACGCTGGGGAATCAACCTCCTCCTCGCTAATAGGTTCCAGACGAGAAATGTTGTGCTGAGCTGAAGGAGCAGGTGCCTTAGGCGGAATAACACGAATACGAGTGGGTGGAATAGGTGGGGTAGCACGTATGGGAGTGGGTGTAACAAGTGGTGCAGAGCGGACGGGAGTGGGTGCAATAGCCTGGTTAAATTCCTCTGTGGTAGGCAGACGACGAGCAGTGGCGAGTATGGTAGGTGAGTGAGATGCTGTGGATGACACAAAAGTCAGTGGTGGAGCGGTGTGCAGGAGTTCCCTCCTGTTAGCAGCACAGCCATGAACTGAGTCCATGCGTGCAGCTACGAGGTCATCCACCATACAGTCGAATGCTGCCTCCAGGGCTCGGAGGTACTCGACCAGCATCTCAAAGGCTTCGTCTCGCTCTCCTCTGGGGCAAGAGAAAGAGTAGTGACAGGTGTAAGGCACATGGCATGGAAGGTAGCGGTAGCGACGGGTCTTCATTGCCGGAAGGACATCCCGAAGACGGGCTATCGTCTCGCGGGCAGCCATCTGCATAGCATGCCTTTCTGTAGGCATGGCTCTCCCCACGAATCGGAGACGGCGTACTTCAGCATGGCCTCCCCTGAATTGCACCGCGGCCTGGTGCATAGTCAGACTGTCGTTGATCTTGTGTGGATAAAGCGTGAAGACTGGGCGCACAGATGGCCCCATCGCGACCTGAACGATGAAGGAGAGGAGTTTGACGAACCCCTCAGGCACGTTGGCGAACATCTGAGACTCGCAGTCGTTGCCGGCCATCTACAAAAGTAGGCAAAAATTCTGAGTGGTCAGATCATAAATTTTATGCTGACTGTCAGAAAATGACTACATTTGTAAAAACATGAATAACTCTACCCTGCTAAAAACCAATTAGCGATCGCACCTAGTGGCTTCCTACAGTCAGCCTGGCTCTGGTTACCAAGTCTGTCACGACCGGTTTTTCAATAAAAATATTTATTGAGAAAACCAATCTTTAAGTCCCAGTATAGGAAAAGTCATCCTTTCTGGTAGACAAAAGCTTGATAAGCAGAGAACCAGTAGCATCAAATATATTACAGGGTTGAGCTGATGTTGCTCAACAATTTATTACAGACTCGGCAATATTGTACATATGGGCGGATATGACACAGGGGTGGGGTGGCATGCTACTAGCTCGAGGGAAAAGTGGTGGTGGATAACTTGACTTCTACTGGAAGTACATCGAGCGTCGAGGTGAGGCTCGATGAATTTATTCGGGGTTGCGGAAGCGGATAATACAATGATCAAGACAGGATCGCACGGGACTGACTGGGACTCCTCTAGGCGTCGGACTCGCTATCAAACTCGTCATCCAAGAGATCGCCTTCATCAGCATCTGGCCAAATCAACAAGCCAGGTGAGTACTTGAAAGTACTCGCAAGACAGTTCGGACAAAAGATATAATCAATGAATGCATGTATGCGTCATGAATAAAGGATGATGCTCATAACAATGATAAGAATTTCAGGACTTGATAAATAAAATAAAAAGCTGAAAAAACCGATCGGTTGTCTGGAGCGACGCCTCGAAAGGTAAATAAATAAAATGCATGCCGCAGTCGGGCGTCTAAGCGACACCACATAAAGGGCTTAAAATAAATGCCACAGTCGGACGTCTGGGCGACATCACATAAAGGGCTTTAAAAGAAATGCCACAGTCGGACGTCTGGGCGACATCACATAAAGGGCTTTAAAAGAAATGCCACAGTCGGACGTCTGGGCGACATCACATAAGGGCTTAAAAGGCCCGGACGTCTGGTGAATCACAGAAGGGCTTAAAAATGGCCACAGTCGGACGTCTGGGCGACATCACAGAAAGGGCTTTAAAAGAAATACCACAGTCGGACGTCTGGGCGACATCACAGACAGGGCTTTAAAAGAAATACCACAGTCGGACGTCTGGGCGACATCACAGACAGGGCTTTAAAAGAAATACCACCGTCGGACGTCTGGGCGACATCACAGACAGGGCTTATAACAAAAGTAAATAACAGGTCCGCCACCGTCGGACGTCTGAGCGACATCGCAGACAGGGCTTATAATAAAAGTAAATAACAATTAGTCCATCCACAAGAATAATCTTTAACCGGATTTATCACACATAAATCCCACCGGAGTTTTGTCACTGAGGCTGATACCTGACAAGATAAGATAGTTATAGTACTCGAACAAAGTACAAGATAATCGAAAGGTTGAGACTCTGCAGAGTTTGGAAGAACTGAACACAGCCAACGGATTTCCGTAGTCACGAAGGACTAGTTCCGTTTATGGTTTTTCGGTAGAAACACATTTAACTAGTACACACCCATTTCACCTCACGTTGCCAGGAATCACCCTGGCCAACGTCCAAGAAAAACTTTGAGACGGGGAGGCCACAACCTCGAATAGCATGGGATCAAATTTCTTTACGCGCGCTCTAAGGGGTGCCCCCCTCTCGGTCCCAACCGGAAACACCCATGCCCCCTGACCGGATGACGGGCTTTAATCCAGGGCCATGGAACCCTCATCCCGGCCTCTCCACTTGGTGTGTACCAGGAAAACGATTTGCAACTTACTATGCCATATTCCTTTCGGAAAACATGTGACAGTATAGGGTGGAATGAATGGGAATGTGAATGGTGTCATGACGACACGGAAGTCAAATAATCCGGCATAAGACTGGCATGTCACAACACTGCCATCTTACCCATCCTCATACCAACACATGGCTTTGCAAATATGTATCCAACAACATAATGCTTTCCGAAAACATACTCTCCGATTATGTGCATGAGATATATCATGCAAAGTGATGTTCATAAACATGCCATGACTATACTAAAATGCAAACATGCAACAACACTCATCATATCAAGAGTTCAAACATGCTTGCCTGGTTCGGAGTAGTCGGAGTCTAACTGTGCGAAGTTTGCCGCTCCGTCACCTCCTCCGGTATCTACGGTATAAAGAAAATACGCACGTAACGTAAATACCGTGAGTGTACAGAAAAGTGTTCCAAATATTTTTCAAATAAATATGATAAAAAACTAGACAAAAATCTAAAGAGAACAGAAGAAGAATCACTCAAAAATTCCCTTCTGTTAAAAAGTTATAAGAGTTTTAACCCAAGGACTCATCTGTAATGAAACAGAAAACTTCCAGGGGGTTCTGCGGAAAAGTACAGATAACGTTTCGTTTAAGCAAATAAAACAACGGCTGTGAGGCTGACAGGCGGGCCCCACCTGTCGGGTTTGAAAGTTCAAACAGAGGAACAGAGCGCGACGGCGCCCGAGAGGTGCGGTGGTCGCCGGCGGCGATCCACGGCGAGGCAAGGTGATCGGAGTGTACCTTCGAGATGAGTGCACCATTCCGCGTCTGTGGGTGGTGGTGGTGGTCACCGGCGAGCACTGTCTCGACGGCGGCCCTAGCTCCGGCGGACGGCGGTTCGGGCAGTCGTGGGTCTCGTCAGAGGGTGCTGCGGAGATGAAATTGAGGAGGGGGTTAGACTTGCGGTAGCATGAGGGGGTAGTTGACGTGATTAGGGCGCCGGAGATGGCCTCACCGGAGTGAATCATGGTGGAGGTCGAGGCGGAACGGGGCGGCCGGAGCTGGGGAAGAGGACCTCCTCGGGGTCCCCCTGGTGGCCTGGCAGGGTGCTGGTGAGGTGCAAAGGAGGTGTGTGCTCGAGGGCGAGCTCGGGAGCCCTTTATATAGGCGGTCCGAGGCGGTGGCCGAGAACGGGATTCTCCGGCGAAGTTTACGGCGGCACAGGGCATTGGTCTGGGTGGTTTAGAGATTGAGCGCCGTCGTGCGGGTCCACTGACTCCATTTTGGTGCTAAGCGCGTCGGGATACAGAGGTTTAGGGGGAGCTCGACGGAACGGGGCTGCGCGGGCCCGTCGGCAGCAGGGAGCGCGCTCTGCGCGTGCCGCGCCACGGCGACGGCGCTGCATGTGTGCGCTGGCAAGGAGGTGGCCACGCGGAGCCACCAGGTCGCTTGGGTGGCGCCGAACGGTGTTGAGCCGCCGTTCTGCTTTCTGTCGGCCGCTACGGCGCTACGGCCGCCGCAGGACACGCCGGCGCAGGCGGGCCAGGGCGCCACCGACGCCAGGAAGGCGCCAAGTGCGCGTGCGGGGTGCTGTCCAGGGGGAAGGGGCCATGCGCAACGTGCCAGAGTGCACTGTCGACGCGTGACTAAAATCTGACGAAGGAAAAAGACACTGAATGTCTGAATTTTTCTGAATATGGCTAGAACAGTGCATGCAAGGTGTTCGACAGAATGTTCCAGGTATGTAGGGATTTTTCCTTGAGCTGGTTTTTGGTGGAGGGGCCTCTCATTGCACCTAGAGGCTGCCTGAATATTTGTGGAATTTTTGGAGAGGTATAGATATGAATTTCACCAAATTTGGCAAATCTGGTCCAAACTTGCAGTGAGTGTAATTTGAAAAATTTGAACAGGAGAAGAGTGGATCAAGATGGTTCTGGGTTGTGGGTTCAAAGGACTATCCAGGGGTGTTGAGTTGAGGTCAAAAATCAAGAGCATTAGGGTACTTGCTTTGTAATCCACCTAGGTTCAAAAGAGAAGACAGAATTATTTTGGGAGGGGAAATAGTTGGAATAAAATCCAAAAATGGATTTTATTAGTTTTGACAGAATGTTAGGGTTGAACTATAGTGGGAGGAAAGGTTTTGGGAAAATTTTACCATGGGTGGCATGGTAAAATTTGAAAGGGATCAAAACCAAATAAAAACCCAAAACAAAAAGGGGGTTTTCATTTCAAATGAAACCAAAACCAGGAAAAGGATTTATGAGAGGTCAAACTTAGAAGATGGTTTTTAGGAAGGGTTTAAATGACCTTCTTTCAAACCAAGCAAGGGTTCTTTCTGGAAAAAAAATCACAAAAATTTTGGAGTGTCACATCATCTCCCTTAGGAACGATATTATGAATTTTAAACAACTTGATCATGAGAATGTTGCCCAATCTTGGGAAATAACGAAATTAATGATTCGCAATTGCCCTACTCATGGTTTGAACTTATGGATGATCATACAAAAAATTTATGCCGGATTGAATTTTGCTTCTAGAAATCTTTTAGATTCGGTCGCGGGAGGCACTTTTATGGAAATCACCTTAGGAGAAGCTACTAAACTCCTTGATAAAATTATGGCTAATTATTCTCAATGGCACACCGAAAGATCTACTAGTAAAAAAGTGCATGCTATAGAAGAAATTAATGTTTTGAGTGGAAAGATGGATGTACTTATGAAATTGTTTGCTACTAAGAGTGCTCCTATTGATCCTAATGATATGCCTTTGTCTACTTTGATTGAGAATAATAATGAATCTATGGATGTGAATTTTGTTGGTAGGAATAATTTTGGTAACAATGCTTATAGAGGAAACTTTAATCCTAGACCGTTTCCTAGTAATTCCTCTAATAGTTATGGTAATTACTACAACAACTCTTATGGAAATTTTAATAAGATGCCCTCTGATTTTGAGAATAGCGTTAAAGAATTTATGATCTCTCAAAAGAATTTTAATGCTTTGCTTGAAGAAAAATTGCTTAAGGTTGATGAATTGGCTAGGAATGTTGATAGACTTTCGCTTGATGTTGATTCTTTGAAACTTAGATCTATTCCACCTAAGCATGATATCAATGAGTCTCTCAAAGCCATGATAAATTTCATTGATGAGTGCAAAGAAAGAACCGCTAGGTTGCGTGCTAAGAAAGATTGCTTTGTAAAAGCGTGTTCTTCTAGTCTCCATGATAATAATGATGAAGATCTAAAAGTTATTGATGTATCCCCTATTAAATCCTTGTTTTGCAATATGAATCTTGATAATGACGGGACTGGAGATGAGTCAACTTTAGTTAAAAGGCGTCCCAATAATTCAGAGTTTTTAGATCTTGATGTTAAATTTGGTAAAAGTGGGATTGGAGAGGTCAAGACTTTAAATAGCATTGAACCCACTATTATGGATTTCAAGGAATTTAATTATGATAATTGTTCTTTGATAGATTGTATTTCCTTGTCGCAATCCGTGTTGAATTCTCCTCATGCTTATAGTCAAAATAAAGCTTTTACCAAACATATTGTTGATGCCTTGATGCAATCTTATGAGGAAAAACTTAATTTGGAAGTTTCTATACCTAGAAAACTTTATGATGAGTGGGAACCTACTATAAAGATTAAAATTAAAGATCATGAATGCTATGCTTTGTGTGATTTGGGTGCTAGTGTTTCCACGATTCTGAAAACTTTATGTGATGTGCTAGGTTTCCATGATTTTGATGATTGTTCTTTAAACTTGCACCTTGCGGATTCCACCATTAAGAAACCTATGGGAAGGATCAATGATGTTCTTATTGTTGCAAATAGGAATTATGTATCCATAGATTTTATCGTTCTTGACATAGATTGCAATCTTTCATGTCATATTATTCTTGGTAGACCTTTCCTTAGAACGATTGGTGCAATTATTGATATGAAGGAAGGGAATATTAGATTCCAATTTCCATTAAGTAAAGGCATGGAACACTTTCCAAGAAAGAAATTTAAATTACCTTATGAATCTATCATGTGAGCTACTTATGAATTGAATGCCAAAGATGGCACTACTTATATCTATTCTCGAGTTTATGCCTAGCTAGGGGCGTTAAACGATAGCGCTAGTTGGGAGGCAACCCACTTTTATTTTTGTTTATTGATTTTTGATTCTGTTTAGTAATAAATAATTCCTCTAGCCTCTATTTATATGTGTTTTTATGTTTTAATTAGTGTTTGTGCCAAGTAGAACCTATAGGATAACCTACGGTGATAGTTAATTTGATTCTGCTGAAAAACAGAAACTTTGCGCTCACGAGAAAAAATTCTATAAATCACAGAAACGTGTTTTGTGTTGATTCCTTTTGCTGTAGATCAATAGACAAATTTCCCAGGACTTCCTATTTTGGTAGGATTTTTAGATTTCATAAGTATTCGAAAGTTACAGATTGCTACAGACTGTTCTATTTTTGATAGATTCTGTTTTTCGTGTGTAGTTTGCTTATTTTGATGCATCTATGGCTTGTATCGGGGGGTATGAACCATAGAGAAGTTGGAATACAGTAGGTTTAACACCAATATAAATAAAGAATGAGTTCATTACAGTACCTTATGTGGTGGTTATTCTTTCTTGCACTAACGGAGCTTATGAGATTTCCTGTTGAGTTTTGTGTTGTGAAGTTTTCAAGTTTTGGGTAAAGATTAGATGGACTATGGAATAAGGAGTGGCAAGAGCCTAAGCTTGGGGATGCCCATGGGACCCCAAGATATTCAAGGATAACCAAAAGCCTAAGCTTGGAGATGCCCCGGAAGGCATCCCCTCTTTTGTCTTCGTCTATCGGTAACTTTACTTGGAGCTATATTTTTATTTGCCACATGATATGTGTTTCGCTTGGAGCGTCTTGTATGATATTAGTATTTTCTTTTTAGATTACCACAATCATCCTTGCTGTACACACCTTTTGGTAGAAACCCACAAGATTTGGAATATATTAGAATACTCTATGTGCTTCACTTATATCTTTTGAGCTAGATAGTTTTGCTCTAGTACTTCATTTATATATTTTAGAGCATGGCGGTGGTTTAATTTTGTAGAAATTGTTGATCTCTCATGCTTAACTTATATTATTTTGAGAGCCTTTTAGAACATCATGGTATTTTCTATGGTTATAAAATTGGTCCTAGAATGATGGGCATCCAAGTTGGGTATAATAAAAACTATCATAGGAAGTAAATTGGATGCTATGATCAATTTGATACTTGATAATCATTTTGAGATATGGAGGTGGTAATATTAGAGTCATGCTAGTTGGGTGATTGTGAATTTAAAGAATACTTGTGTTGAAGTTGGCAAGTCCCGTAGCATGCACATATGGTAACTGTTGGGGATATGACTACTGAGTTAAACCGCCCAGGAGGGGCCAGATTACACTCACAAGGAGTCCTGTACAAGAGCCCATGAAGATGAAGGCTATGGCGCTTTAACTATGAAGACTTAGAGGCCCGGAGCCCAATGGCGGATTAGGGCCCATAATAGTAAACCGCCATAGATGTGTCAAATTGTATTGTAAGTTAGGGAAAGGAAGAAACCGAGCCGGACACTTGTATGAGACGGCCTCGGGATTCTGTAAACTGGTCGGGCGTCAACCTGTGTATATATAGGGACGACCCGGCGGCGGTTCAGGGAGAAGAAACAGCAACTCGAGTACTAGGCAAAGCATATTTGCTCCCTGGTAATCGAGACCACATCAAAAACACCACAACTGGATCGTAGGCTTTTACCTTCACCGCAAGGGGCCGAACCAGTATAAACTCCCTGTGTCCTTTGTTCGGTTTAACCCCTCGCGATGGCTCCACGACTAAGTGCTATCACTAGGACATCTGACATGATAATTCCACAATAGTTGGCGCCCACCATGGGGCTATCGCATGATGGTTTCAAGTTCTTAGAGGGCAAGTTCGAAGGGCTTAAGGGATACGCAGTGGGCCGGATGACTAAGAGTCATCGCGGCAAGCTCTACATCGACGATGCAGGCTAGGGCCCCGACGCTGGCTCAATCGAGTACGGGTACCGGGTCCCCTTCGGAGGAATTCATGTCTTCATCGGCAAGATCGGCGAACCGGGCCCTCAACCGGACATCTGCACCGACCTCGTCGAGACGGCTCAGCGTGCGAGCCCTGCCCGGGGTCAGCCCGCCATGAAGCATGCGTTCGTAGGATGTATCCATGGCATCAAATCTGAACCGGTGTCCAATGGTGAGACGGTTGTCTACTCCGATGGCGAGTCATCCACTGGTGAGACCGAGTCTTTGTATCAAGTTCAGGATGGCCTGTTTGGGGGGGTATTCCAATGGCAGCAGTATTCTGGACTCCTTTGAACCACCAAATCGGGTCGCAATCTTCATGGCCGGTACACAGCTCGCACCTCAATCTTCAACAGCGGCGGCGATGGTTTCCGGGTCAGCAGCCGGGGCAGGAGGCCCTGCGCGCCTGCCGGTTCAAGTCTTATCCGGGTTATTGGACGCATTAGCAACATTGTTGACCGCTGAGGTTAATCCGGATAAGTGGGATGAGCATAATGCAGAAGTCGGAAAGTTGCAAGATCAGATAGCTCAGGCTAAGGAGGACATGGCTGCTGAAGAGACCAGGATGGCTGAGGAGCGGGTCGCTTTGGATGCTCAGGCTCAGTGGGTTCATGCGGAATCTTACCGGCTTATGCTGGACCAGAACGCTTCAAACGAGGTGATGAGGAGGAGGCACCAGTCTCGACTGCCACCGGTTTACGAACCAAGGAATCTCTTTACTACGCCAGGAGCGGGCACCAGTAACCCACCCATGGTGAATCGGGTTGAAGCAACCAGGACAGGAGCGCCAGATTAGCCGGGCATGATGGGCCCGCCTCAGCAGAACCGTGATCCGCCACAATACGTGCCACCACCACTGGGGCACTTCCCTACCCCTTTGGACAATATGATTGTTGCAGTGTCAAGATTGGTTGCTATTACAATGGAAGGTGACTCCCCCGTGGCAATTGAGACACGACGGGCTAGAGATCTACTCCAGACAGCAATGGTTCAGCAACATGCTTATTCATACAGTTGGGATAGGATTCACTCTACCCCTCGTCCAAGCCGAAGTTACAGCAGGCGTGTTGAAGAGCAAGCTGTGTCAAGCAGTGGACGGAATCATAATCCACCGCGGAGGCCTAACCCGGCGGGGGGAAGGAATGAAGCACATGATTTAGTGGACCAAGGACGAGCGCGCCGTGGCGCCGGATTGACTGTGTAGGACATGGAGCGTCAGCTTACGTCGGTTCGTGCAACTACTACAGTAGAGCCAGGAGTTTCTTTTACCACTTTGGGGGTGCCGTGTCTCACACCGGCCCTGCGTAATGCGCAGTTACCCAAGGACTTCAAGGGCCCTCGAAAAGTACCCAATTACACTGCTAATTTGCATCCCGAGTCATGGGTAGAAAGCTATGAGATGGCCATGGAGATGCTGCACATGGATGGAGCGGTGTGTGCTAAGTACTTCACTATGATGCTAGAAGGAACAGCTCGCACTTGGCTAAAGAGTTTACCACCCAATTCAATTGGGTCATGGGATGAGTTGAAGAGTCGGTTTATCAACAACTTCAAGGATACTTGCAAGCAACCGATGTCAATTGTTGATCTGGCCGCTTGTGTTCAAGCGGAGGGTGAATCGACTACCCATTGGGTGCGCAGGGTTTCTGAGATCTTACATTCATCTGACCGCATCAATGCAGATTCAGCAGTTATAACGTTGGAAGGCAATTGCAAGTTCAAGCCTTTGAAGTTCAAGTTGGGGCGGATGAAGCGTCACTGCAATGATATGGGAACACTCATGGGGGCTCTGGTTAAGTATGCTGACTGTGATAGTACCAAGGATCCCGAGTCTGACGAAGAGAAGCCGGGGAAGGGAAATAAGTGCGACAACACCAAGGGACAACAGCGTAACCCGGCGAGCAACGGTAGCAACGGTAAATGTAAGGCAGACAATTCAGATTTTGTGGCTAACACCAATGTGCAGGGTAACAATCAACATCGTAAGGGTAAACAATTTTCATCACTCCCTTTGGAGCCTTCTGCTATGTTTCTATGCCCTTTGGGCTCAAGAGTGCCTAGGCGACTTATCAGCGCTGTGTGCAGAATTGTCTTCCTACCCAAATTGGACGCAATGTTCATGCTTATGTGGACGATATTGTGGTCAAGTCCAGGAAGAGGGAGACACTGATTGAAGACTTGGAGGAAACCTTTGACAATCTTCGTGTATATAAAATGATGCTCAATCTGGCCAAGTGCGTCTCGGTGTTCCAGCAGGAAAGCTCTTAGGTTTCCTGGTGTCTAACAGGGGCATTGAGGCTAATCTGGAAAAGATCAAGGTGATTACATCTCTGGCTAAACCGGCATGTATCACTGATGTTCAGCATATGGCAGGTCGAATTGCAGCCCTGAGCCGGTTTATCAGCCCTTTGGGAGAGAAGGCGATCCCTATGCATCAGATGTTGAAGAAAATAGACACTTTTGTGTGGAGTCACGCTGCTAATGCGGCGTTTGAGGACTTGAAGAGGCAGTTGGCTGAACCGCCAGTCCTTGCCGCTCCAGTCGAAAACGAGCCGCTGTTATTATATGTGGCTGCTAATGCCCGGGCTGTCAGTGTGGCTATAGTGGTCGAGTGCAAGGAGGCTGGGAAGGAATATCCGGTTCAAAGGCCGGTTTACTATATCAGTGAAGTGCTCATCGAGTCAAAGAAAAGATATCCATATTGGTAGAAACTGGTGTATGGGGTTTTCATGGCGAGTCGGAAGCTTAAGTAGTACTTTCAGGGCCATCCCATCACAGTGGTCAGTTCTGTTCCTTTGGGTGATATAATTCAGAACAGGGAGGCAACTGGCCGGGTTGCAAAGTGGGCTATTGAGCTTCGACCGCACGGGTTGAAGTATATGCCTCGGACAGCTATCAAGTCTCAAGCGCTTGTCCACTTCATCAATGATTGGACAGAGTTGCAGGCACCGGAAGACAAACCGGATAACACATACTAGACTATCCACTTCGACGGGTCCAGGCAATTGGAGGGCTCGGGGGTTGGAGTTGTCCTTACTTCCCCTCGAGGTGATAAAATTCGTTATGTTCTCCGCTTAATGTTTCCTTGTACTAACAATGCAGCTGAGTACAAGGCCTTGCTCCACGGTCTTCGCGTGGCTAAGGAAATGAACTTAAGCCGGGTACGATGCTTTGGAGACTCTGATCTGGTGGCTCAGCAAGTTTCTGGTACTTGGGACTCTAAGGATCCACTCATGGCAGCTTACAGACGAGAGGTGGATATTGTGGCTGGTCACTTCAAGGGTTATCAGGTTGAGCACATTGATCGGTGCAAAAACGAAGCAGCAGATGCTTTAAGCCGGCTGGGGTCTCAGCGTAAACCGGTACCACCCAATACCTTTCTGGATATCCTGCATAACTGATGACCCACAAGTGTAGGGGATCAATCGTAGTCCTTTCGATAAGTAAGAGTGTCGAACCCAACGAGGAGCAGAAGGAAATGATAAGCGGTTTTAAGTAAGGTTTTCTCTGCAAGCACTGAAATTGTAGGTGATAGATAGTTTTGTGATAAGATAAATAGTAACGAGTAATAAGTAAATAAAATAAGTAAAGTGTAGCAAGGTGGCCCAATCCTTTATCTAGCAAAGGATAAGCCTGGACAATTTCTAATAATGAGAAAGGAGCTCCCGAGGACACATGTGAATTATCGTCAAGCTAGTTTTCATCACGTTCATATGATTCGCGTTCGGTACTTTGATAATTTGATATGTGGGTGGACCGGTACTTGGGTACTGTCCTTACTTGGACAAGCATACCACTTATGATTAACCCCTATTACAAGCATCCGCAACTACAAAAGAAGTATTAAGGTAAACCTAACCACATCATTAAGCATATGGATCCATATCAGCCCCTAACGAAGGAACGCATAAACTAGGGTTTAAGCTTCTGTCACTCTAGCAACCCATCATCTACTTATTACTTCCCCATGCCTTCCTCTAGGCCCAAATAATGGTGAAGTGTCATGTAGTCGATGTTCACATAACACCACTAGAGGAAAAGACAACATACATCTCATCAAAATATCGAACGAATACCAAATTCACATGACTACTAATAGCAAGACTTCACCCATGTCCTCAGGAACAAACGTAACTAGTCACAAAGCATATTCATGTTCATAATCAGAGGAGTAATAATATGCATAAAGGATCTGAACATATGATCTTCCACCAAGTAAACCAATTAGCATCAACTACAAGGAGTAATCAACACTACTAGCAACCCACAGGTACCAATTTGTGGTTTTGATACAAGATTGGATACAAGAGATGAACTAGGGTTTTGAGAGGAGACGGTGCTGGTGAAGATGTTGATGGAGATTGACCCTCTCCCGATGAGAGGATCGTTGGTGATGACGTTGGTGATGATTTCCCCCTCCCGGAGGGAAGTGTTCCCGGCAGAACAGCTCCGCCAGAGCCCTAGATTGTTTCCGGCAAGGTTCCGCCTCGTGGCGGCGGAGTCTCGTCCCGTAAGCTTGCCCACGATTTTTTTCCAGGGTAAAAGCGATGATATAGCAAAGATGAACACCGAAGGCCCACCAGGGGGCCCAGGAGATAGGGGACGCGCCCTATAGGGGGGGCCTATCTCCTGGACAGGGTGTGGGCCCCCTAGTGTATTTCTTTCGCTCAGAAAATCTTATTAATTCCAAAAAGTTGTTTCGTGGAGTTTCAGGACTTTTGGAGCTGTGCAGAATAGGTTTCCAACGTTTGCTCCTTTTCTAGCCAGAATTCCAGCTGCCGGCATTCTCCCTCTTCGTGGTAAACCCTATAAGATAAGAGAGAATAGCCATAAGTAATGAGATATAATGTGTAATAACAGCCCATAATGCAATAAATATTGACATAAAAGCATGATGCAAAATGGACGTATCAACTCCCCCAAGCTTAGACCTCGCTTGTCCTCAAGCGGAAGCCGAAATCAAAAAATATGTCCACATGTTTAGAGATAGAGGTGTCGATAAATATAAAATATGGACATGAGGGCATCATGATCATTCTTATAATAGCAACATATATAGAATTTATCATATGATTTCTATGCTCAAGTAACAATCAATTCACAATGTCAAGTATGGTTCAAAAACTTCATTGGGAACGAACAAACTAAAATCTCAGTCATTGAAGCAATTTCAATTTATCGTAACATCAAAAAGAGTCAACAACAGAGCTTTTCAGCAAGTTCACATACTCAACTATCTTGCAGTCTTCTATAATTGCTAACACTCACGCAATACTTGTGGTTATGGAGTTTCAGTCAGACACTTAGAAAGATAGGGGCTTATTATGTTGCCTCCCAAGGTATTCACCTTTAGGTGATGTCAACAATAATAGCGCATGCTAACGAACATCCAATTGGATATATGTATCATGATCTTTCAAACACGAGGAGCTTGCCAAAGGATAAAATGAAAAGGGAAAGGTGAGGATCACCTTGACTCAAGTTCAAAATAAAAACATAAAGTAAAACATAGGCCCTTCGCAGAGGGAAGCAGAGGTTGTCATGCACTTTTAGGGTTGGATACACAAAATCTTAATGCGAAAGAACGTCACTTTATATTGCCCCTTGTATGTGGACCTTTATTATGCAGTCCGTCGCTTTTATTACTTCCACAACAAGATCGTACAAAGCTTATTTTCTCCACACTAATATGTTATGCATATTTAAATAGCAATTTTTATTGCTTGCACCGATGACAACTTACTTGAAGGATCTTACTCAATCCATAGGTAGGTATGGCGGACTCTCATGGCAAAACTGGGTTTAAGGATATTTGGAAGCACAAGTAGTATCTCTACTTGGTGCAAGGAATTTGGCTAGCATGAGGGGGAAAGGCAAGCTCAACATGTTTGGAAGGTCAATAACAATATACTTTAACTGAGATGTGAGAAAACATAAACCATTACGTTGTCTTCCTTGTCCAACGTCAACTCTTTTAGCATGTCATACTTAATGAGTGCTCCCAATTATAAAAGGTGTCCAAGATAATATATTTATACGTGAACCCCTCTTTCCTTATCACTTCCTATTAATTGCAACGATGACCAAGGCTAAGTTTATCAACTCTCAACAATTTTTATGCCTCATACTTTCTATATGTGAAGTTATCACTATCCATAAGATCAATATGAACCTTTTTATTCTTTCTACTTTCTCAAGATCATAGCAAAGAAGCAAAGCCCTTGACTCAACACTAATCTTTATTATAGATAGCTCGCGGACTCGATTACAAAAAGAGATCACAATGCAAAACTCAAACTGCTTGATATCAAAACTTCAATCTACTAGATCAAGATACTACTAAAAGGATCGAACTAAATAAAGCGGTAAAGATAGGAGTGTGATGGTGATACGATACCGGGGCACCTCCCCCAAGCTTGGCAGTTGCCAAGGGGAGTGCCCATACCCATGTGATTATGCCGTCGGAGGTGGTGAAGTAGGAGTTGTTGATGATGTAGGCTTGTCGTCCGTCTTCCAAGGCATAGGTTCTCCATCATAGAAGGATGATCGAGTCTCCGAGATCCTTAAATCTGCAGCCAAACTCATCCTCTTGAATCTATATTCATACTCACAGTTCTGGTTTTGCATGTCGTGGATCTGGGCTTGGAGGTGCTCGATTTTCTCTTGAAGCTTGAAGATGGTCTCTGTCGGTGTCAAAACCGGCGGATCTCGGGTAGGGGGTCCCGAACTGTGCGTCTAGGCGGATGGTAATAGGAGACAAGGGACACGATGTTTTACCCAGGTTCGGGCCCTCTTGATGGAGGTAAAACCCTACGTCCTGCTTGATTAATATTGATGATGTGTGTTACAAGAGTAGATCTACCACGAGATCAAGGAGGCTAAACCCTAGAAGCTAGCCTATGGTATGATTGTTGTTCGTCCTACGGACTAAAGCTATCCGGTTTATATAGACACCAGAGAGGGCTAGGGTTACACAGAGTCGGTTACAATGGTAGGAGATCTACATATCCGTATCGCCAAGCTTGCCTTCCACGTCAAGGAAAGTCCCATCCGGACACGGGACGAAGTCTTCAATCTTGTATCTTCATAGTCTTGGAGTCCGGCCAATGATGATAGTTCGGCTATCCGGACACCCCCTAGTCCAGGACTCCCTCAGTAGCCCCTGAACCAGGTTTCAATGACGATGAGTCCGGCGCGCATATTGTCTTCGGCATTGCAAGGCGGGTTCCGCTTCCGAATAATTTATAGAAGATTGTGAACACCAGGATAGTGTCCGGCTCTTCAAAATAAATTCCACGTACCACCGTAGAGAGAATAATATCACACAAGTTCAATCTGCTAACGTATTTGGTGGCGTGACGTCACACCACTACCAAGCCTTTACTAGAATTGTTTTTATTGTACCACCTCAGTGTGTTTAGCGAAGCGGTTTCCTTGGCACGTCTTGTCGAGGCAGAGATCGTGTTCCCCTTATTCCGGGATTCTCATAAATACGGACATGGGTAACCCAACCACGCCCGTTGCCACGCCCCCTCCATCGAAGGCGGGTTCCAAACGTTCACGGGGACGGCTCTTGGTATTCTTCCTCTTTATAATGAGACCAAGGCCCGTTCTTTTTCTTCAATCCTCAATCGAATCCGCCTCTTGCCCCAAGTTCCAACACCCAGGGCTCCATATTCGGGTACTTTCGACCTTCGACAATGT
This sequence comes from Triticum aestivum, assembly GCF_018294505.1. Lineage (NCBI taxonomy): Eukaryota > Viridiplantae > Streptophyta > Magnoliopsida > Poales > Poaceae > Triticum > Triticum aestivum. The sequence goes on from NC_057804.1 coordinate 464,917,557, forward strand.
CCGGCTCCGACCTACGAGGTCAGTGGATGCCCTGTTCCGTCACGGAAGAGGATGTGCTAAAGCTGAGAGACGCCAGGTACTTGACCTACGAGATTTCGCATAGGTTGCCTGCCCGAGGGCAAGTTATTCCTACTCCCGAGCCCGGCGAGAGCGTCGTGTTCGTGTCTCACCTCCGTCGGGGTTTAGGCTTCCCGATGGATCCCTTCGTGAGGGGGCTCATGTTTTACTATGGGCTGGAATTCCATGACTTGGCTCCAGAGTCCATCCTCCACATCTCATCATTCATTGTCGTCTGTGAAGCCTTCCTCCGCACTACCCCTCACTTCGGCTTGTGGCTCAAAACCTTCAACGTGGAGTCGAAGATGATAGAGGGGCGTCAGGCAGAGTGCGGCGGGGCGGTTATAAGCAAGAGGGTCGATGCTCCATGGCCCGAGGGCTCTTTTCAGGAGGAGCTCGACTTGTGGCAACAGGAGTGGTTCTATATCACCGCTCCTAGGGGCAGCAGGCAGAGGCCGCCGCCCGTCTTTCGCTCGAGCCCTCCACAATGGCTGACGTCATGGGTCAACAAGGGGCTTAACTGGGGGCCGTCCAAAGACGTACCCCTGTTGCATGACCGGATTCAAGGCCTCTAAGAAAGGGAGATTAGTCTGGTGGTAGTGGCATAGGCTATGCTGATTCGGCGCCTTCTGCCCTGCAAACGTCGCCCCCTCCGCCTGTGGGAACTTAATCCGGAGGGGCCACGAGCTCTCCAACACTTCATGGGTTTGACACCCGCGGAGATGCACAAACTGTTCTTCGGATCGCAAGAGATGCGTCCGGATTTGACCGAGGATGCTGGCCTAAGCTGCAATCGCCCGGATACTCAAGTAAGTAGCCCTGTGTCCGGACATATTGTCCATTTATTTATCATGGGTTTGCCGTTTAACCAGCTATCCCTTGGACAGGAGTGGATAGCGCAAGCAAAACTGATACGGTGTCCGGCCCCCCTCCCTAAGACCACGCCGGATCCCGTGTTAGTCAAAATGTTGGAGGTTGCACCTTCAGAGGAGGGAGAAGGGGGGCACAGGGAAACTACCACCTCTGTCAAGGAGGCTTTCAGTAAGGGGGGAATCGAGAGCCCCTCCTTCCAGGGGGAGAAGAGGACTGCTTCCGAAGACCCGGAGGCCAAGGCCTCAAAGCAGGGAAAGAAATCTGCACCGGAAGGTCCTGTGCCGGGAAGAGCCCCAGCCGCACTGTCTCCTTAGAGGAATCAGCCCTCCAGCGAGCGGTAAGTAAAAAGGGGGGGATTTTGTAATAGGGGACACCCTTGCTTTATTTCTAAGGGTAACCAAAGTTGTCACCTTGTAGTTCGGATCTCAGCCCATCCCAGCAGAGCTCATCTTCGGGGGACCTTCATCCGGAGATGATGGAGAGTGAAACGCCTCCATCTGCCACCCTGTTAGGCGGGGCGGACGACCCTGAGGTGTCGTCACGGAGGGTCTCCCCGAGTCCGGCGGGGCCGGGGAGTTCGGCACCCATTGGAGTACGGCCGGTGGAGCTGCAGGATTTGCTCAAGAGGGCGTCTATCTCAGAAGATCACCGCACATTAATGAGCACGGTGATTGAAAGGATCTCATCCGCCGAGAGCGGGTTGTACGAGGCCGTCGGAAGTTTGCTGACGGGGTTTGAGGTACGCAAAAAAAGAGATACCTTTTGACAGTTTTGCACATGGAGTGTGCCCTGTATAGATAGTAGCCCCTGAGACTTGGTATGCTGTCAAAAGCGACAGCGTGCCAAGGATCATAATCTCAGTTATAGAATGTCGCCTTTCCTATGCAGGTGGCGAAACGTTCAGTGGCTAGCCAGATTATGGAGTTTCCGAGCTGAAGAGGCAACTCGATGTTGCGGATGCGGACATCATGCTGGTCAATAAACGACTTGATGAGTCACAAGGTAGGTGGTTGCTCCGCGGTCGCCTAGTAAGGGAGCTAACACCCATTCCTTACAATTTGTATGCTTGATGCAGATGGTGCCGCTGCTGTGGAAGACCTTCAGCAGAGCTTGCTCGAGCCAAGGAGCAAGCCAGGAAAAGTGATGTGGCTGCCTCGAAGGCAGCGGAAGAGCTAAAAGCCGAAAAGGCTGCTCACTGCCGAAGCAGGGAAGAGATGGCCGGAATGGCCTTGAAATTAAAAGATGCTACCGACCGCTGTGAAGTTCTTGAAGGAGAACGCCGAGTGGAGCAAGAGGGCCTGAAGAAGGCCGCCGTCAAAGTCAAGGATGCCCGAAGTGCGATGCGGGCTATGAAGGAGGAACTGCGTCAAGCCGGAGACATTCCGGCTGGAAAGCCCTTTCCCCTATGTAGGAAGTTCATGGATCCGAAGTATGCTCAGTTGGGACAATTGTGTGGTGCGGAGGATCCTTATCTGGATTTGGCGGCGAGTGCGGCGGACGCCGTCGTGCACTTCCGAAGCCAGAAGGATCACGAAATGGAAGAGCTTTTCTGGTCTCAATTCCATAGTCCGGAGCGTCCACTTCCGTTGACTGATCGGCTGGCTGAGTGGGCTGAGCTGAATAGATTGTCTGGACTTGCCATGACGGATGTGGTCGCTCATCTGTGGCCAGAAAGGGCCAAGCCTGAGAGTTATTTTGGCTTGTTGCAGCAATTCCTTGGGGCTGTGCCGCATATCAAGGCGATGAAGCAGTCGGCATGCATAGAAGGTGCACAGATGGCTCTCGCCCGTGTGAAGACATACTGGGCGGAGATGGATGCCACCACTGTTGCATCCCGGGGTTCGGACAAAAGCCGATTACCCGCCGAGCACTATTTTGAGGAAGTCCTGCAGGGCGCTTGTTTAATAGAGTCACAGTGCTTGAAAGATGTTATGTTTAAATGACACGTATGATTTCTGAGATCATGTTTATAATGCAATAGCTTTTTATACTTGTGCGTTCAAGTATTAAACTATCTCCTGTGCGGCCGTATATGTATGTATAACCTGAAAGATGGCAGTCTTTGGCTTCAGCCCCCACACACATGGTGCGGGGGTGTTTGCAAAAAGAAAAGTGCTTTTTCACACTTAATCCAACATCTTGGTCCTTTGAAGGAGGTGATAGCGTAGCAAACTAGGCAACCGGACTATAATGCTTTATCACTTTCACTTAGCCATAGGAGCTCGAAGGTGGGCTACTATATAGCCCCTAGAGGCACCGCGCTTCTCCGAACTCGGGGTGCGTATGTGCGTGACCGGGAAGCGGTCCTTCGTCAAAGCGGAGGAATTCTAAACATTCCAATAGTCGATCGAGTGGTTGACCAGTCTCTCGCTATATCATGACAGTCAGTTTTCGGCTTTCTCTACTGAGGTGCTCGCCCGGCCGAACCGGGGCACAATCGCAGCAGTTCTCCCGGTGCCGCGTTAGCCGATGGAGCGGAACGTAAGGCAGCAAAACACAGGAGCCGGGCAAACCCAACATTTTACCAAAGACATGATTCAGAGGTGATGCATATAAGGCCTAACTCGAGACGCCGAACACTCCCTGAGGTGTTCGGTCTTTATGATACCGGGCAAAACAATGCCCTAAGCCCCTAGTGTCCAGGTACAGGCGGGAACTTGTGACGCAGCCGATGCCAAAACGCCAGCCTCCTCCTCGGTCATGGTAGGAAACCGGGGGATGTGTATCAACAAGAGACAGTAAGAAAGGTTTACGCAGGGTCTTAATCTGAAAAGAATCCTTGCAACGGGTCCCTGCTGCACGTCTGCGCCTGTGTCTCCGTTGTGCTGTATCCTGGACGGGTGTAGCACGTGCTTCATCTGTAAAAGAGAAGGACTTAGTTTGGAAGAAAATATAGTGCAAAAGTTGTATTTAAAATAAAGTATAATTTGGAAGATGAATAAAGTTGAGCTTTATTGGCTCTCATCGTTTATACGCGCGGCCCCTTGTAAAGGGGTATGCGGCTGGGAAGCCCCTTGTTTATTTACGCCGGACTCGCCTAACCGTGTCCGAGGTCTGAATGACCTTTTTTTTAGGGGCTTGGACCTGCAAGGTCGGATTAGTGTGTGGCTGTCAAGGCAGCCTCCCGTTCTCCGTGGTCGAGGAACACTCGGAGTTACTCTTTAATGAGATTATGCCGCGTGGACCGGGCATTTTAAGAGTAAGAGACGCGTAATGTGGTATTGCGTTAAAGCGGGCGAAAGCTTCACGTCCCAGTAGTGCTTGAGGGCCACTGTTAAATGGGGCAATATGGAGAGTGAGCTTTTCGCGACGGAGGTTGTCGGATGAACCAAACACAACCTCTAGTGGTACAGAGCCTGTACAATTGGCTTAAAGGCCTGGCGTCACTCCTTTGAAGGAAGTGCTGCTACGGCGAATTTTGGTAGGGTCTATCCCCATTCTGCGGACAGTGTCCTGGTATGGCAGGTGCCGCACTGTGTTTTCGTGTTATCACATGAAGTGAGTTCACTATTTTGACTTCTAGTGGGAAAGTCTTCTGTTTTCCGGCGTGCTGCTTGTGGGGTTCATCGTCGTCTTCGCTTGGTGTGTCGAGCCCCTTGCGTTCGGCGTTAAGTCGGCCGGACTGTTTGAAGACCCAACAATCTCTATGGGTATGGTTTGTAGGCTTCTCGAAGGTACTATGTATTTGACATAGCCTATCCAGAATTTTATTTAGGTTGGCTAGCTCGTCGCCGTTGTCCTTGAGGGGCAGTGTTTTATTATTTGGCCGAGAGCTTTTGAATCCGGCGTTGACCGCCGTGCTATTTGGGCCATTTTCCTTATTTCGGCGCTGATCTTTTCTGCGTCGTGATTTCCCATTTCCATCCCTGACTTCGGATGTACTCGGGTCGCTGGTGCTGCATCTAGCCAGCCAGCTGTCTTCCCCCGCGCAAAAGCGGGTCATGAGGCTTGTTAGTGCGGCCATTGTTCTTGGTTTTTCCTGGCCGAGGTGTCTGGCGAGCCATTCGTCTCGGATGTTGTGCTTAAAGGCTGCTAAGGCTTCGGCGTCCGGACAGTCGACTATTTGGTTCTTTTTGGTGAGGAACCCGTTCCAGAATTTGCATGCTGACTCTTCGGGCTGTTGAGTTATGTGACTTAAATCGCCTGCATCTGGAGGGCGGACATAAGTCCCCTGAAAATTTGCTCGAAACACATCCTCGAGCTCTTCCCAACTTCCAATGGTATTTTCTGGAAGGCTTTTGAGCCAATGCCGAGCTGGCCCTTTGAGCTTGAGGGGTAGGTATTTTATGGCATGGAGATCGTCTCCTCTGGCCATATGTATGTGTAGGATATAATCCTCAATCTAGACTCCGGGGTCTGTTGTTCCGTCATATGCCTCTATGTTTACGGGTTTGAATCCCGCTGGAAATTCATGATCCAGTACCTCGTCGGTGAAACATAGTGGGTGTGCGGCGCCCCTGTATTTGGGTGTGTTGTTGTCTTCAAACGCTCGGCGGGTGGTGTTGCTTCCTGGAGTCTTCTTTTTTGGCCCATAGATAGACCTGACGGGGTCATCCTTTCTCCGAGGATCTTTATGCTGATCGTGTGCCGGCTTGTGTGCGGTGCCCCTTGCTGCTCTTAGCCTGTCATCTGGTCGTCTATCCAGCCAGGCGGCCTCTTTCTTTTTTGACTGCGGGGGTTCTAAGGCCTCCTCGTCAAATTCGGGCAACAGCTTGCGCTTCGGGTAGCTCTTTGCCTGGTGACTAGCGCCATATTTATCTGCGGTATTGAGTACTTTGCTCCATCTCCTTCTGAGTGCGTCCTCTGCTGTTTTGAGCTTCCGCTTTTGCTTCTTCAAACTTCTTGCAGTGGCGACGAGCCTTTTATGAAGGTTCTTATGCTCTGGTGATGTGTTCGGCGTGAGATCGTCTGGGCTCTTGTTTTCGCCGGGGATGGGTTGCTTGTCCGGTTCATCATGTCCGGATGGTTGCTTGGTAGCATGTTCGCCATCCACTGCTTCACCCTGCTCTAGGGCCGGGTCCGTATGGGTGCCGTTTTTATCGAGGCGGGACTTCGGGCGGCGCTTGCGTCGCCGCTTTGGTTGTTTGTTGGGGGAGTTGTCGTTCACCACGTCCCGTTGTTCCTCATTGTCGCTTCCTTTTGGTGTATCCACCATGTATACATCGTGAGTTGGGGTGGCTTTCCAGTACCCGATAGGCGCTGGTTCTTGGTCGTCTCCGGCATCGTCGTCCATACTGTCGATGTGTTTGGAGTTGAAGTCTAGCATGTCGGTTAGATCATCGACAGTGGCTACTAAGTGGGTGGTGGGTGGGCGTTGAATTTCTTCGTCGTCCGCATCCCAACCGTCCTGACCGCAGTCCGGCCAGGGCTCTCCTGATAACGAGAGATACTTTAGCGAGCTCAAGATGTCGCCGAAAGGTGAGTGTTGAAAGATGTCCACAGCGGTGAACTCCATGATCGGCGCCCAACCGGATTCGATTGGAGGGGGCGTGGGAGTCTCGGAGTCTGGCAAGGAGTCCGGCACCTCGGAGTCACGGGCTTTATGAGGGACGAGATCAGTGTTCAGCTCTATCGCCTTAGAGGTTGCAGCCCCCGAGGCGGTGTCTAGCCATCCGTCCTCGATCTGCGCAGCCGGCTCCTAATTGAAGATCGGAGCGGACCCGAGTGCGGCCTCCAGGATACTGTCCGGCTGCAGAGCTAAGTCATGTCCGTCGTGACAGTGCGGCGCGCTCGGCTGTGGCTCGAATCCATCGAAGATCAAGTCCCCACGGATGTCAACCGTGAAGTTCAAACTTCCAAATCTGACCTGACGGCCAGGGGCGTAGCTTTCGATCTGCTCCAGATGGCCAAGCGAATTGGCCCGCAGTGCAAAGCCGCCGAATATGAAGATCTGTCCGGGGAGGAAGGTCTCACCCTGGACTGCGTCATTGTTGATGATCGAAGAAGCCATCGAGCCTATCAGTGACGACACAGAGGAACTCTCAGTGAAAGCACCAATGTCGGTGTCAAAACCGGCGGATCTCGGGTAGGGGGTCCCGAACTGTGCGTCTAGGTGGATGGTAACAGGAGACAAGGGACACGATGTTTTACCCAGGTTCGGGCCCTCTTGATGGAGGTAAAACCCTACGTCTTGCTTGATTAATATTGATGATATGTGTTACAAGAGTAGATCTACCACGAGATCAAGGAGGCTAAACCCTAGAAGCTAACCTATGGTATGATTGTTGTTCGTCCTACGGACTAAAGCCATCCGATTTATATAGACACCAGAGAGGGCTAGGGTTACACAGAGTTGGTTACAATGGTAGGAGATCTACATATCCGTATCGCCAAGCTTGCCTTCCACGTCAAGGAAAGTCCCATCCGGACACGGGACGAAGTCTTCAATCTTGTATCTTCATAGTCTTGGAGTCCGGCCAATGATGATAGTTCGGCTATCCGGACACCCCCTAGTCCAGGACTCCCTCAGTCTCCCCAATGACTTTGGCATCCAGCTTGTGGTTGTTGGTGAACTCCGTGATCATCATTTGGTTAGCGTTGAGTCCATGCTCCACCATCCCTTGACACTTGAAAACTTGCTACTCCATGGCTTCGAGCTTTGTCTCCACGCTCCCGGTACGCCTTGGTCCCTCCACATCGCGGATGTGCAGCACCCCCTCACGCATCTCAATGGTTTGAGGGTGTTGCAGCACCTCCACGAGATAGGGTTGATAACCCTCTCGAAAAACTTGTCCTTGGGAGCGCTTGGAGATGTCATGATGCTCTAAATCTGAAACAGAAACAGCTCGAAACAAAAACAGAGGATATTTGCGTGATACGGTGGTCAAAACCTCCAGGAGTATATATAATGAATTTTTACTAACCAAAATACATAATGTGCAAGAAAACAGAGTCTGGGAGGCACACGAGGTGCCCACAAGATAGGGGGGCGCGCCCAGTAGAGGGGGCGCCCTCCACTCTCGTGGGAACCTCGTGTCCCTTTCGTACTACTTCTTTCTTCCTAAAATTCTTAAATAATCCAAAACTAATAAAAATTGCCATTGGAGTTGTTTTGGAGTCGGTTTACTTACCGTACCACATACCTATACCTTTTCGGAGTCTGAGACGTTCTAGAAAGTTTCCCTTATGTATTCCTCAGGGGTTACGGTTTCAATAATATTAGTCTCAACATTGATAGGATTACCTGAAATATAATGTTTAATTCTTTGACCGTTTACCACCCTTGGACTCGTGCCTTCGAAGTTGTTGATTTTTATGGCACCAGAAGGATAGACCTCCTCGATAACATAAGGACCTTCCCATTTTGAGAGAAGTTTTCCTACAAAAAATCTTAAGCAAGAGTTGAATAATAATACATAATCTCCTACGTTAAACTCACGCTTTTGTATCCTCTTATCATGCCAGCGTTTGACTTTTTCTTTGAATAGCTTAGCATTCTCATAGGCTTGAGTTCTCCATTCATCAAGGGAGCTAATATCAAACAACCTCCTCTCACCGGCAAGTTTGAAGTCATAGTTGAGCTCTTTAATAGCCCAATATGCCTTATGTTCAAGTTCAAGAGGCAAATGACATGCTTTTCCATAAACCATCTTATATGGAGACATACCCATAGGATTTTTGTATGCAGTTCTATAGGCCCATAATGCATCATCAAGTTTTTTGAACCAATTCTTTCTAGATCTATTCACAGTCTTTGGCAAAATTAATTTGAGCTCTCTATTGCTCAACTCTACTTGACCACTAGACTGCAGATGATAAGGAGATGTGATTCTATGATTGACATCATACTTAGCAAGCATCTTACGGAAAGCACCATGAATAAAATGTGAACCACCATGAGTCATAAGATATCTAGGGACTCCAAACCTCGGAAAAATAACTTCTTTAAGCATTTTAATAGAAGTGTTATGATCAGCACTACTAGTTGGGATAGCTTCTACCCACTTAGTAATGTAATCAACAACAACTAAAATATGTGTATAACCATTAGAGGCAGGAAAAGGTCCCATATAATCAAAGCCCCAAACATCAAACGGTTCAATAACAAGAGAGTAATTCATAGGCATTTCTTGACGTCTACTAATGTTACCTACTCTTTGGCATTCATCACAAGATAAGACAAACTTATGAGCATCTTTGAAGAGAGTAGGCCAATAAAAACCAGATTGTAGTACCTTGTGTGCAGTTCTATCTTCAGCATGATGTCCTCCATAGGATTCAGAGTGACACTTATGTAGGATCTATTCCTGTTCATGCTCAGGCACACAACATCTAATAACACCATCTACTCCTTCTTTATAAAGGTGTGGATCATCCCAGAAGTAATGTCTTAAGTCATAAAAGAACTTTTTCTTTTGCCGGTATGTGAAACTAGGCGGTATAAATTTGGCAACAATGTAATTAGCATAATCAGCATACCAAGGAGTAGTACGAGAAGCATTAACAACCGCTAATTGTTCATCAGGAAAGCTATCATTAATAGGCAGTGGGTCATCAAGAACATTCTCTAACCTAGACAAGTTATCTGCAACGGGGTTCTCAGCTCCCTTTCTATCAATAATATGCAAATCAAATTATTGGAGCAAGAGAACCCATCTAATGAGCCTAGGCTTAGCATCTTTCTTTTCCATAAGATATTTAATAGCAGCATGATCAGTGTGAATAGTAACTTTGGAATCAACAATATAAGGTCTAAACTTATCACATGCAAACACAACTGCTAAGAACTCTTTTTCAGTAGTAGCATAATTTCTCTGAGCAGTATCAAGAGTCTTACTAGCATACTGGATAACATTCAATTTCTTATCGACTCTTTGCCCTAGAACAGCACCTACAGCAAAATCACTGGCATCACACATAATTTCAAAAGGTAAATTCCAATCAGGTGGTTGAACAATAGGTGCAGTGATCAAAGCTTCTTAAGTGTTTCAAATGCTTCTACACAATCATCATCAAAGACAAAAGGAATATCTTTTTGCAATAAATTAGTCAGAGGCCTAGAGATTTTAGAAAAGTCCTTAATGAACCTCTTATAAAAACCGGCATGACCAAGGAAACTTCTTATACCTTTTATGTCCTTGGGACATGGCATATTTTCAATAGCATCAACTTTGGCTTTATCAACTTCAATACCTCTCTCGGAGATCTTGTGCCCCAAGACAATGCCTTCATTAACCATAAAGTGACACTTTTCCCAATTCAGGACGAGACTAGTGTCTTCACATCTCTGCAAAACTCGATCAAGGTTGCTCAAACAATCATCAAAAGAGGATCCATAAACTGAGAAATCATCCATGAATACCTCATAAATCTTTTCACAAAAATCAGAGAATATAGCCATCATGCATCTTTGAAAGGTAGCAGGTGCATTACATAAACCAAAAGGCATATGTCTATAAGCGAAAGTACCAAAAGGGCAAGTAAAAGTAGTTTTAGATTGATCCTTCGCAGACACAGGTATCTGAGAGAAACCAGAATAACCATCTAAAAAGCAGAAATATGTGTGTTTGGATAGTCTTTCTAGCATTTGATCAATAAAAGGTAAAGGGTAATGATCTTTCTTAGTAGCTTTATTTAACTTACGGAAATCAATTACCATCCTATAACCTGTAATAATTATTTGCGGGATCAATTCATCTTTATCATTAGGAACAACAGTAATACCTCCCTTTTTAGGAACACAATGGACAAGGCTTACCCATTCACTATTAGCAACGGGATAAATAATACCTGCCTCAAGGAGCTTTAATATCTCGTTTCTTACCACTTCCTTCATCTTGGGATTTAATCGTCTTTAAGGATCTCTAACTGGTTTGGCATCGTCCTCCAATGTAATTTTGTGTTGACATAACATGGGGATAACGCCCTTAAGATCATCCAGAGTATATCCAATAGCAGCTCGATGCTTCTTCAGAGTTTTCAATAATCTTTCTTCTTCTTTCTCTGAAAGGTTAGCACTAATAATAACAGGATATATTTCTTTTTCATCAAGATAAGCATACTTAAGATTGTCAGGTAAAGGTTTGAGTTCAAACACGGGATCACCATTGGTTGGAGGGGGATCCCCAAGAATTTCAACGGGAAGGTTATGTTTCAGCATAGGTTCCTGTTTAAGGAACACTCATCTATTTCCTCTCTTTCCTTCATAAACATATCATTTTCATGGTCTAGCAAGTATTGTTCTAACGGATCAGTTGGAGTAACAGCAATGGAAGCAAGACCAATAAATTCATCCTTAGTAGGTGGTTCCCTTTCACGAGGTTGTCTACTAAACTTAGCGAAATTAAACTCATGAGACATACCATCTATGCCAATAGTGACAATATTCTTTTCACAATTAATCTTAGTACTAGTTGTATTCAAGAAGGGTCTACCAAAAATAATGGGACAAAAATCATCTTGTGGGGAACCAAGAACAAGGAAATAAGCAGGGTATTTAACCTTCCCACACAAAACTTCAACATCTCTAACAATCCCAAAGGGTTTAATGGTATCCCTATTAGCAAGCTTAATAGTGACATCAATGTCTTCTAACTCAATGGGTGCAATGTCATGCATAATTTCTTGATATAAGGAATAAGGTATTGCACTAGCACTAGCACCCATATCACATAAGCCATGATAACAATGATCTCCTATTTTAACAGAAATAACAGGCATGCCTATGATAGGTCTACGTGTCTTAGTATCTGGCCTAGCAATATTAGCAGTCTCACCACAGAAATAAATAACATGCCCATCTAAATCCTCATCCAAGAGATCTTTAACCATAGCAATACTAGGTTCAACATTAATTTGCTCAGGAGGTGTATAAGTCCTAGTATTACTCTTACAAACAACAGTCGAAGCTTTAGCATGATCCTTTATCCTAATAGGAAAAGGAGGTTTCTCAACATAAGCAGTAGGAACAATAGGATCACTATAGGTAATAGTCTTCTCTTCGAGTGTAATAGGTGCAACTACTTTCACTTCAATAGGAGGATTATATTTAAACCACTTCTCTTTAGGGAGATCAACGTGAGTAGCAAAAGATTCACAGAAAGTAGCTACTATCTCAGAGTCAAGTCCATACTTAGCGCTAAATCCATGAAAAGCATCAGTATCCATAAAAGATTTAACACAATCGAACTTAGGTGTCATACCTGACTCCTTACCATCGTCGGAACCCCAATCTTCAGAGTTGCATTTAATTCTTTCCAATAAATCCCATTTGAGATCAATAGTCTTCAGCATATAAGAACCAGCACAGGAAGTATCGAGCAGGTTGCGATTATCAAGAGAAAGCCGAGCATAAAAGTTCTGAATAATCATTTCCAAGAGAGCTCATGATTGGGGCATGAATATAACATTGACTTAAGCCTCCCCCAAGCTTGAGCGATGCTTTCTCCTTCGCGAGGACAGAAATTATATATGTAATTACGATCACGATGAACAAGATGCATATGATAGAACTTCTGGTGAAATTCCAACTTCAATCCCTTATAATTCCAAGATCTTGTATCATCACATAGCCTATACCATGTCAATGCATCTCCCTTCAAAGATAAAGGGAAGACCTTCCTTTTGACAACATCATTGGGAATACCTGCAAGCTTAAATAATCCACAAAGATAAGGTGTAAATCGGGATGCAATGTTCCATCTCCTACAAATGGATTAGCTAGCAGTTTCTCTATCATACCCGAAGCGATCTCAAAATAAATATTTTCATAAAGTTCAGTAGGTTGAGGAGCAACTCTTTGCTCTTTTGGTTGGGGTGAAGATACCCCAAACAAGCACCTCAAAGGATTAGTTTCCATAGTGACAAGTAACAAAAAATTTCAGCACACTATATAAATGTTTCCTTACCAAGTTCCACTCACAAAAAGCGCTACACTCCCCGGCAACGGTGCCAGAAAATAGTCTTGATGACCCACAAGTGTAGGGGATCAATCGTAGTCCTTTCGATAAGTAAGAGTGTCGAACCCAACGAGGAGCAGAAGGAAATGATAAGCGGTTTTCAGTAAGGTTTTCTCTGCAAGCACTGAAACTGTAGGTGATAGATAGTTTTGTGATAAGATAAATAGTAACGAGTAAAAAGTAAATAAAATAAGTAAAGTGCAACAAGGTGGCCCAATCCTTTATCTAGCAAAGGATAAGCCTGTACAATTTCTAATAATGAGAAAGGAGCTCCCGAGGACACATGTGAATTATCGTCAAGCTAGTTTTCATCACGTTCATATGATTCGCGTTCGGTACTTTGATAATTTGATATGTGGGTGGACCGGTACTTGGGTACTGTCCTTACTTGGACAAGCATACCACTTATGATTAACCCCTATTACAAGCATTCGCAACTACAAAAGAAGTATTAAGGTAAACCTAACCACAGCATTAAGCATATGGATCCATATCAGCCCCTAACGAAGCAACACATAAACTAGGGTTTAAGCTTTTGTCACTCTAGAAACCCATCATCTACTTATTACTTCCCCATCCCTTCCTCTAGGCCCAAATAATGGTGAAGTGTCATGCATTTGACGTTCACATAACACCACTAGAGGAAAAGACAACATACATCTCATCAAAATATCGAACGAATACCAAATTCACATGACTACTAATAGCAAGACTTCACCCATGTCCTCAGGAACAAACGTAACTACTCACAAAGCATATTCATGTTCATAATCAGAGGAGTAATAATATGCATAAAGGATCTGAACATATGATCTTCCACCAAGTAAACCAATTAGCATCAACTACAAGGAGTAATCAACACTACTAGCAACCCACAGGTACCAATTTGTGGTTTTGATACAAGATTGGATACAAGAGATGAACTAGGGTTTTGAGAGGAGATGGTGCTGGTGCAGATGTTGATGGAGATTGACCCTCTCCCGGTGAGAGGATCGTTGGTGATGATGTTGGTGATGATTTCCCCCTCCCGGAGGGAAGTGTTCCCAGCAGAACAGCTCCGCCAGAGCCCTAGATTGGTTCCGCCAAGGTTCCGCCTCGTGGTGGCGGAGTTTCGTCTTGTAAGCTTGCCCATGATTTTTTCCAGGGTAAAAGCGATGATATAGCAGAAGATGGACACCGGAGGCCCACCAGGGGGCCCAGGAGATAGGGGGTGCGCCCTATAGGGGGGGCGCCCTCTGTCTCCTGGACAGGGTGTGGGCCCCCTGGTGTATTTCTTTCCCTCCGAAATTCTTATTAATTCCAAAAAGTTGTTTCGTGGAGTTTCAGGACTTTTGGAGCTGTGCAGAATAGGTTTCCAACGTTTGCTCCTTTTCCAGCCAGAATTCCAGCTGCCGGTATTCCCCCTCTTCATGGCAAACCTTGTAAAATAAGAGAGAATAGCCATAAGTAATGAGATATAATGTGTAATAACAGCCCATAATGCAATAAATATTGACATAAAAGCATGATGCAAAATGGACGTATCAATAACCCATCTGTTAAATTGCCTACGGAGGAGGACTTAGCTATTCCTGATCCGGAGGCACAGTTGGTGGCCACTTTACATGTCATTCCGGATTGGACGGTTCCATATTTGGCGTATATGAACCGGGGCGAGTTACCAGAAGATGAAGTTCTGGCCAGACAGATAGTCCGGCAATCAAAGTCCATGGTTATTCACAATGGCGAGCTACATCACTGCAGTGTCTCAGGCATGTTCCAGCGCTGTGTTTCTCCTGAAGAGGGCCCAGAGATTTTGCGTGAGATCCACGAAGGAGATTGTGGTCACCACACCGGTTCAAAATCCTTGGTTGCTAAAGCTTTTCATCATGGCTTTTATTAGCTGACGGCTCATGCTGATGCTGAGGACTTGGTAAAATGGTGCGACGCTTGTCAGAAATTTTCACGTCGAGCTCATGTTCTGACTCAAGAGCTAAGGATGATTCCAATCACTTGGTCGTTCGCTACTTGGGGGCTTGATATGGTGGGACCTTTTAAGCGGTCCAAAGATAAGAAGACCCACCTGTTGGTGGCGGTTGACAAGTTCACTAAATGGGTTGAAGCGGAGCCAGTAAGCAAGTGTGATGCAGCCACGGCGGTTCAATTCATCAAGAAAATGATCTTCCTCTTCGGTTTTCCACACAACATCATCACGGATAATGGCACGAACCTCTCCAAAGGTGAGATGGAGGACTTCTGTCAAAGAGAGCACATCCGGCTTGATGTGTCGTCAGTGGCCCACCCCCAGTCTAACGGTCAAGCTGAGAGAGCTAATTAGGAAATTTTAAAGGGTATCAAGCCCCGGCTTATGGTTCCTTTGCAAAGGACACCGGGTTGTTGGGTGGAAGAATTACCTTCTGTGTTATGGAGCATAAACACCACCCCCAATCGATCAACGGGTTATACACCTTTCTTCATCGTTTACGGGGCAGAGGCGGTACTCCCAAGTGATATTCGTCATGACTCGCCCCGGGTTGCCAATTATGTTGAAGCGGACAACGAGCAAGCACGTGAGGAAGCACTGGACCTGTTAGATGAAAAACGGGACATGGCGTTGGCTCGATGGCGGTTTATCAGCAAGACCTGCGGCGTTATCACAGCCACCGGGTTAAGACAAGAACCTTTCAAGAAGGCGACTTAGTGCTTCGGCTTATCCAGGATCAGACCGATATGCACAAGTTATCCTCACCTTGGGAAGGACCCTTTGTGGTCAGCAAGAATCTGCACAACGGATCATACTACCTCATCGACGTTCGAGAGCATGCAGACTCACGCAAATCTAAGGAGGAGACCCGACGGCCGTGGAATATAGCTCTCCTTCGGCCTTACTACACTTGAGCCATAGGATACTCTTATGTACATATTTTGACAATGTATATATTATGATCAATATAATAAACCGGCATCCTTGCTATAAGCAGGGCCTCTCCTGATTTTTCCAATATTTCTTGGTTACATGGGGGCTTCAGCTGACAAAGCGGGATTTTGCCCATTAATCTGGCTATCATGCAACAACAAAGCTTGGGAGCTTCACACTCAAGGGGCCAAAGAGAGTCTTGTTGCTACGCACAGCTCAAACATAGGCACCCATAGAGCACAGCTCACAAAATTACTTGGGGGCTCTTTGTGCAATGCAACAAAGAGTTTGAAAGGACCCTTGTAATATGCTATCAAGCACGGCTTGGAAGCCTGGTGTATTCACCTAAAACCCCGGGTTAACCTGCCTTCCTCAAGTAAGCCACTCCTATCCAGGTAATCCTGGCATGACCCGCTGAACGTTTGACAAGTCAATCTTATACAGACCCTAAACTTGTCAAACTTAAAATGACGATTGGTTAGTTGGAGGCACATCTTGAAAGGCTTTGCAAAAATGGTTTAACTCAGCGGCCTGGCAGCCCATGAAAAGCCTCGAATTTGGGCCTGGCAGCCCTTGAAAAGCCTTGACTACACGGTTTTATTTGTCTTTGTCAAGATTTTTTCTCTTTCGTAAAATTTTATGTTGAACCGGCGTCGATTGATCCGGCATGGCTATCAGTTATCAACTTAACCTGGTGTTTGTTAACCCGGCTTGGCTTTCAGCTACAAGTTGTCAGACCACATTCAATTTTAAAACGGTGTTTATTAACCCGGCCTGGCATTGACTATATGTCGTCAGGATGATAATCCGGTGTTTATCATAACCCGGCATGACTTATTATATACCAGCACAGCATGGTGGGAGTTATCAACACTCAAGGTTTGGGTTATCACCCTTACTACAATCAAGTTGGTAAGCCAACAATATGATTTAATATCACAGGTATGATATATTTCATATTTTGATATTCTTGCAGCCTTGGTTTTAAACCAGGCTTTGTATTGGACATTATGACCCATCCGGCGATAAATAGCCAGGACAACTGTTTTTATGCAGAAACAAGGATTGCATGGAATTACCAAGACATATAAGCAAGCATAGCAACAATCATGGCGGATTAAACAGTGTCATGTAGCAGTGCACGATGGCAGCGAATCAAAGTATTTCAACTAGCCTATTACAAGGCGCTTTGATGCCCAAAAGAATAATTGTTTGTTGCACAAAATTCAATCTGTGGAAATTAAACCAGCCAATGGTTTATGATTCTTCATCAGGTTGACGTGAAGTTGATGGATCATCTTGCGCCGGTTCACCCTCCTCCTCCCCATCCACTGACTGGAAGTCAATGTTTGCCCAGTCAATTCCAGACAAAGCTCGGAAGAGAGCTTCATCACTTATAAGATCTGACGGTTCAGTGTCAGGGGCATAAGTGTGCTTATGGATTGGCGGGATAAGATTTTGCACTTCATTCACAGATGCCTCAATCCGCTTGTTGTCTGCATCATAGTTGGACCAGTGGACAAACAAGTCCACTTCTTCTACTAATCTGCTAGCAAGCGGGCGCATTTCCTTTGTCAAGGATTTGTGGGCTTCATTATCAAATTCTGACCCTTCTTCTTGTTGGCTAGGATAGCCATTTCCAATGTCTACCGGATCAAGATCAGCTATCCATGCCTTGGCCCGAGTCAGTGCAGATAAAGCGCCAGCCCTTGCAGCAGATCTCTTAATTTCTTCCAGCTGAGCAGGAGTCATAGATAACTTGGCAAACGTATCCTTGATCAAGGTCGGTGGCGGTTTGTTGTATGAGGCTGCGCAGATGACTCGTTGCGCCGGTATACAGTTGTTCTATCAAGGTATAGGCTGCTTTCAACTTCTTGCGCATATCTAAGCCAAGATGAGCAACACGACTACCTGCAACGGTTTAAGAAATTGCTGTTAAACCGGCAGTGTCAAAGATGTTTACTAAAAAGCTGAAGAAGATTACTTACCAAAATAGTAGAAGTCATTGCATTAATTTGCCGCTTTAAGCTATTCAGTTCTTCTGCTACCGGTTTAAGTGACGCCTCAGCATCTTCAGCCCTCTTCAGCAAGGTGGCTTTTTCAGCCTCCCAGCCCGTCCGCTCGTTCTTGAAGCTATCCTTCAGTTTCTCCATGGATGTTAAAGCGCCCTTCAGTTCATATTTGGCTTTGGAAGTTTCGGCTTGCTGAGACTTAATGTTTTCCTGGAGGTCGGCAATTTGGGAATCCTTGCTGGTTAAGTCAGCCTGCAAAAGACAGATAGTAAGTTGGTAATATTTTTTCAAAGTCCCAAGCATATAACAAGTTATATACTTGGAACTTGGGGGCTAATGCAGATTGTTTTCTTCATAACTGCTATTTTAAGTCCCAAGGCTCAATACAAGTATTCATCTTGGCACTTGGGGGCTAATGTTTATTTGATCAGATAAACCGGATGTGAAGGAACTCAACAAGAATAAACTTTACAATAGGAAGTACCGGTTCATCTTCAAGAGATAAACCGGCCCTTGGGGGCTACACAGTTGAAGTTTTTCTTCTTCAAGTACCGGTTCATCTTCAAGAGATAAACCGGCCCTTGGGGGCTACAATGGAGTTGATATAAAACAAAAGGAAGAACTCTATGAAACGTTTGAACAGGAATTACCTCATAGCGCTCCTTCATCAAGTTGACTAAGCCGGCCTCATAATCACGACTTGTGTACAGGCGGTTCAGAAATCCAGAGTGAAGTTCCTGGGCACTGAGGTTAACACAGCTGGACAAATCTGTTTTCCACTTGCCTTTGCCCATAGCAGCAAATTCTTCTTTAGCAGTATGCTTTGATAAGGCAACCGGATTACTAGGAATAGTATAACCAGTGCCAGTAATGACAACGTCATCATCACCACCTTTGGCTGGGCTTGGCGGAATATCATTATCCCTGGCTGGGCTTGGCGGATTATCTTCATCCTTGGCAGGGCTTGGCGGATCAGCCGGCTGGTTCATGACGCTTCTCTCGTCTGGTTCAGTGAAGGTATCTTGAACCGGAGGTACTGGGTCTTCTCGGACAACATCAGTATTTCGATCATGAGGTTCAAGGGCCTTCTCTGGTTCAGAGGTTTGGTTATCATCAGCTGGAACAGCCAGCTTGGCTTTCTTGCTAAGCCTGGCTTTGGCACTGAAAAGAGTAAAGTACAAAGATTAGTACAGTAAACCGGAGCAACATATAAAAGTAAGTTTATTCTGCTTACCCAGGAACGGTCTTCAGTGGAGGCATCTGTGTGGTTGATGAATCGCCAGAGGATGAATTGGAAGTTCCCTGATAATTCGAATCAGACGGATTAAGCGGTTGTCGGAAGTAACCCGCCTTGGGATAACAAATATTAGAAGTATAAGAGACCTCTGGCTGGCGTTTTCAAACCGGAGTATCTGGTAAACCGGAGGAGGTAACTTGTCGGCCGCTATGTCGGGTTGTGCGACGAGCCTCATGTTGCTGTGTCTTCAAAGAAAAGTGTGGATCCAAATAAGCGAGAGGATGAGAATGTTTTACTTTTCGAACTGTACGACAGAGTTTTTGTACTGGCACATGATCTGAATCGGAGGAAAGGGAAATTACCTCTACATGGTCAGCACGGCTGGCCTTCACATCATCCTGATAATGGTCATTGTCAATAAGGTGCATCAAAAGTGAACCAAGTGAATCAAGTTCTACCTCTGATGCTGAGTCATCAACATTTTCGACCGGACCAGGGGACCCGGCGATTCTCTTCTTGGCAGACCTCTTGGTGACCTTGGACTTAGCCTGAGGCGCTCTCACCGGTTTGTCTTGTGGTTTGGTCGGTTTGTCCTGCGTTTTCCTCTTCCAAAACGGATCATTGCTCTACAAAGGTAAACAACAAGGCTATCAGAAAGTGTCAGAAACGGCGGATTATAACAGAAAAATGCAATTCTTATAGCTGGCGGTTTGTTGAGAGCACAGAATGGACGTAGCCTAGTTTTGTTGCATTCAGCTACCGGTTCATCCAACATCTTATTGACGGATTCAGTAATCTCATCATCAGTCAACTGAATGTCAATATGACGTTGAGGGTCTTTCAAATCTCCTATGTACTCGCACATAAAACTGGTACAACGGCTTAAAGGCAAGATACTCCACGAAACCCAGCAGCGGACAAGATCGACATCGGTTAAACCGTTTGCCATAAAAGATCGGATCTTAGAAATCTGCGTGGCATAGTTCATTCGTTCCTTGGCAGTCAACCGTTGCGGCAGTGGATGTTCATTACTGAGCAGGTGAGCACGATAACCCGGCAGAGGATTTTCATCTTCAAGGGCCGTGTTTCAGCAGTAAAACCAAGTTTGGTTCCAATCCTTGGGATGGTTGTGATGTTTGGCATGAGGGAAGTTCACTTCTTTCCTTTTTTGAATCAATACCCCGCCAAGTTCAGTATTAGGGCCGTCGGTGAATTCGGTATGGCGGTTCCAGTGAAAGAAGTCTCTAAAAAGGTCAACGGTCGGTTCCTCTTGCAGGTAAACCTCACAAAACACTTGAAAATTGCAAAGGTTGGACACAGAGTTCGGTCCAATGTCTTGAGGGTGGAGTTGAAAGCTGGCAAGTACATCACAGAAATTTTTTGATCTGGGAGGGCTAAACCCTCGGTCCAAATGATGTGCAAACACAACTACCTCTCCATCTTGTGGTTCAGGAGGACATTCAGTACCTGGGACCCTCCAATGAATGGTTTCATGTTTTGCTAAAGCGCCAGTCAAAATGTACCCAGTCAGCTGCTCTTTAGTGACCCGGGAATGGACCCAATTGCAAGAGGAGAACTGTTTGGCCATTGTTGATGACAAGCTGTAAAAGAAGTTTAAAACACCGCTTTACGGTTCAATATTGATATGTATAACCGGTGTCAAACCGGGGGATTCAATCAGAGTATATGTGCATATTAAACCGGATACTTATGTTCAGGTAAAGTTGGCAGTTTAAGTGAGGGCTAATGGTACCTGGTGGATTATTATTTTCTAAGGGTTAAACTGCCTACAGTGGAAGAAGCAGATCCAAAAATTACTAAGTGTTGTATAAACAGATTTCACAAGATGGTGTTATAATTTTGGATCTACCGCAGTTCAGTAAAGAAAAATTTCTGAGCCCAAAAATGGCAACAGCAGGACAAAAAACATCTAGATGGGATCTGTTCAGGAACGAAGAGATACTATGGCGAGGCAAAATAAAACTACAGCTTCGGCCGCAAAAAGAAGATGTCAAGTTTGTCTAGATTCAATGAGACAGTAAGGGAAAGCAAACGAACAACGTTGAACATTGATGAACACCAAAGAACAGCGGAACCCTAATGCAGATCTGGTAGTTGGGAAGAGAAGTTCTTACAGGTGTTGCGGGGCAGCGGAGGTGCGTCGCATGTTTTCTGGTCAAAAACAGGTTGATGCAGCGGCCTTGTTGGTGCAGATGTGAAGGTCGGCGGCGGCGGCGAAGCTCGATCTCTTCGGGGTTGCAAGGAAGAAGAAGATGCGAAGAGGCAAGGGGGGGAATCGAAAGGACCCCCGGTCTTATTTATAAAGGCAAAGGGATAAGAGACAGGCGCGAGAATCAAGGAGCCAAAAATCGGATATCTGATACAGCTGTCACCTCGATATTCGGAGATCAAATAATAAAGGGAAATGTTTATAGGTGTTTTGCGCAGATGACGTCATGGCGGTTTAAGGCGATTTCAGAAGATGACGTCACGGCAGTTTACAAGGACAACGTGAAGATGTTCAAGTCAGAATTTCTCTAAGTTAAAGATTGACATGAACAAGTTCAAACCAATCTGGGGCCTAATATTGGGGATATGACTACTGAGTTAAACCGCCCAGGAGGGGCCGGATTACACTCACAAGGAGTCTTGTACAAGAGCCCATGAAGATGAAGGCTATGGCGCTTTAACTATGAAGACTTAGAGGCCCGGAGCCCAATGGCGGATTAGGGCCCATAATAGTAAACCGCCATAGATGTGTAAACTTGTATTGTAAGTTAGGGAAAGGAAGAAACCGAGCCAGACACTTGTATGAGCCAGCCTCGGGATTCTATAAACCGGCCGGGCGTCAACCTATGTATATATAAGGACGACCCGACGGCGGTTCAGGGACAAGAAACAACAACTCGAGTACTAGGCAAAGCATATTTGCTCCTTGGTAATCGAGACCACATCAAAAACACCACAACTGGATCATAGGCTTTTACCTTCACCGCAAGGGGCCGAACCAGTATAAACTCCTTGTGTCCTTTGTTCGGTTTAACCCCTCTAAGCTAACCCGACTGCGATGGATCCATGACTAATTCCTATCACTAGGACATCTGACGTGATAATTCCACGACAGTAACCGTTGTGTAACAAATTTGAAATATGAGGTGTTCTTAGATTGTCATCCTTATGAGTGGCGGTCGGGGACGAGCGATGGTATTTTCCTACCAATCTATCCCCCTAGGAGCATGCGTGTAGTGCTTGGTTTTTGATGATTGTAGATTTTTGCAATAAGTATATGAGTTCTTCATGACTAATGTTGAGTCCATGGATTATACGCACTCTTACATTTCCATCATTGCTAGCCTCTTCGGTACCATGCATTGCTCTTTCTCACCTTGAGAGTTGGTGCAAACTTCGGCAGTGCATCCAAACCCCGTGATACGATACGCTCTATCACACATAAACCTCCTTATATCTTCCTCAAAACAGCCACCATACCTACCTATTATGGCATTTCCATATCCATTTCGAGATATATTGCCATGCCACTGTCCACTGTTCCGTTTATCATGACACGCATCATCATTGTCATATTGCCTTGCATGATCATGTAGTTGACATCGTATTGTGGCAAAGCCACCTTCATAATTTTTCATACATGTCACTCTTGTATCATTGCCCATCCCGGTACATCGCCGGAGGCATTCATATAGAGTCATATCTTGTTCTAGTTTTGAGTTGTAACTCATGAGTTGTAAATAAATAGAAGTGTGATGATCATCATTATTAGAGCATTGTCCCTTATAAAAAAGAAAGGCCAAATAAAAAAAGGCCAAATAAAAAAAAGAAAGGCCCCCAAAAAAGGGGGACAATGTTACTATCCTTTTCCACACTTGTGCTTCAAAGTTGCACCATGTTCTTCATATAGAGAGCCTCATTTGTTGTCATTTTCATATACTAGTGGGAATTTTTCATTATAGAACTTGGCTTGTATATTCCAACGATGGGCTTCCTCAAAATTCCTTAGGTCTTCATGAGCAAGCAAGTTGGATGCACACCCACTTAGTTTCTTTTGTTGATCTTTCATACATTTATAGCTCTAGTGCATCCGTTGCATGGCAATCCCTATTCGTCATGTTGACATCAATTGATGGGCATCTCCATAGCCCGTTGATTATCCTTGTCAATGTGAGACTTTCTCCTTTTTGTCTTCTCCACACAACCTCCATCATCATATTCTATTCCACCCATAGTGCTATATCCATGGCTCACACTCATGTATTGCGTGAAAGCTGAAAAAAGTTTGAGATTGCTAAAGTATGAAACAATTGCTTGGCTTGTCATCGGGGGTGTGCAAGATGAGAGCATTCTTGTGTGATGAAAATGGAGCATGACCAAACTATATGATTTTGTAGGGATGAACCTTCTAATGCCATGATATTTTGAGAAGACATGATTGCTTTGTTAGTATGCTTGAAGTATTACTATTTCTTATGTCAATATGAACTTTTATTTTGAATCATTTGGATCTGAACATTCATGCTACAATAAAGAAAATTACATTAAGAATAATGCTAGGTAGCATTCCACATCAAAAAATTTGTTTTTATCATTTACCTACTCGAGGATGAGCAGGAATTAAGCTTGGGGATGCTTGATACGTCTCCAACGTATCTATAATTTTTTATTGTTCCATGCTATTATATTACCCGTTTTGGATGTCTATGCCTTTACTTTACACTTTTATATCATTTTTGGGACTAACCTACTAACCAGAGGCCCGGCCTGAATTGCTGTTTTTTTGCCCATTTCAGTGTTTCGAAGTAAAGGGATATCAAATGGAGTCCAAACGGAATGAAACCTTCGGGAGCGATCTTTTCGAAACAAACACAATCCGGGAGACTTGGAGTGGACGTCAAGCTGCAAACGAGGCGGCCACGAGGGTGCCCAGCGTGCCCCCCGGGGTTGGACGCGCCCCCACCCTCGTGGGCCCCTCTTTGCTCCATCGACGTACTTCATTCGCCTATATATACTCCCGTACCCTGAAAACATCGGAGAGCACCACGAAAACCTAATTCCACCACCGCAATCTTCTGTATCCGCGAGATCCCAACTTGGAGCCTCCGCCGGCGCTCCGCCGCAGGGGGAATCGACCATGGAGGGCCTCTACATCATCTCCAAGGCCTCTCCGATGAGTTGTGAGTAGTCTACCACAGACCTTCCGGTCCATAGTTATTAACTAGATGGCTTCTTCTCTCTCTTTGAATCTCAATACCAAGTTCTCCTCGATCTTCTTGGAGATCTATTCAATGTAACTCTTTTTGCGGTGTGTTTGTCGAGATCCGATGAATTCTGGGTTTATGATCAAGTTTCTATGAGAAATATTTGAATCTCCTCTAAATTCTTTTATGTGTGATTAAGTTATCTTTGCAAGCCTCTTCGAATTATGAGTTTGGTTTGGCCTACTAGATTGATCTTTCTTGCAATGGGAGAAGTGCTTAGCTTTGGGTTCAATCTTGCGGTGTCCTTTCCCATTGATAGCAGGGGCAGCAAGGCACGTATTGTATTGTTGCCATCAAGGATAAAAAAGATGGGGTTTATATCATATTGCATGAGTTTATCCCTCTACATCATGTCATCTTTCTTAATGCGTTACTTTGTTCTTATGAACTTAATACTCTAGATGCAGGCAAGAGCGGTCGATGTGTGGAGTAATAGTAGTAGATGCAGAATCGTTTCGATCTACTTGTCACAGACGTGATGCCTATATACATGATCATGCCTAGATAATCTCATAACTATGCACTTTTCTATCAATTGCTCGACAGTAGTTTGTTCACCCACCGTAATACTTATGCTATCTTGAGAGAAGCCACTAGTGAAACCTATGGTCCCCGGGTCTATCTTTTATCATATAAGTTTTCCATCTACTTTTATTTGCATCTTTTATTTTCCGATCTATATCATAAAAATACCAAAAATATTTATCTTATCTTATTATCTCTATCAGATCTCACTTTTGCAAGTTTCCGTGAAGGGATTGACAACCCCTTTATCGCGTTGGTTGCGAGGTTCTTGTTTGTTTGTGTAGGTGCATGGGACTTTTGAGGAGCCTCCTACTGGATTGATACCTTGGTTCTCAAAAACTGAGGGAAATACTTATGCTACTTTGCTGCATCACCCTTTCCTCTTCAAGGGAAAAACCAACGCATGCTTAAGAGTTAACACAAACCCCTCATCTTTGTCAAGGAATTCTTTGGCGCCTGAAGAGGCGGAGAGTGATGGACCATCATGAGCCCTCTCCCCCTGCCATGGAGGACACTGAGGTGTCGTCCCAAAGGACCTCTCTTGGCCAGGGAGGGGCGGACGAGGCCGTCCGGAAGGCGCCCAAGGGTAACACCTCGGATGCCGCAGAGTATGGCACGGCGACCCCCATGACCATCGAGGGTGGGGGGGCCTCAACAGTTCGGGCCCTCACCGAACACCATCTCGGAGACCAATGCGGCTCCGGATTCAGACCAACACCCTCCTTCGACGGAGGGGGGAGGAGCAGCGGCTCCATCAGCGGCCTCTGTTAATCTGGAGGCCGCTCATACTCTGGAGAAAGTGCTGCAATGCGCTTCCATCATGGAGGAGCACTGCACCCTGATGGGTGCGGTTATGGAAAAGGTTTGGTCTGCAAAAAGCGGACTGAACGAAGCCTTCAGCAGCCTACTGGCAGGCTTTGAGGTAAGCGATGTAATTCTCTTAAAAGTTTTTTATATGCAATGTTGAACCCATGTATAGATAGTAGCCCCTGAGACTTTGTCTGAACTGGAACAATCCAGATGAAGGATCCCAAAACAAGTGAATAATGTACTATGCAATTGTGTGGGACAGGCATCCATGTTGGTGGTTACTGCCCAAGCCGCAGAGGTTTCCGAGCTCAATCGGAAACTTCGACTAGCCGATGAGGAGCTTGACCGCATCAACAAGTGATTTGACAAAATGCAAGGTATGCGACACTTGTATATACTCGAAGTGATATGTGTACTAAGTCTTTAAACTTACTGAGTTTTATGACATTACTCATAGTTGGCGCAGCCGAGGTCGAGTGCCTCAAGAGCGCGCTTGCCCAAGCCAAGAAGGAGGCGGAGATGAGCAGGGTGGCCGCTAACAAAGCAGCAAAGGAGTTGGAGGTGGAGCGAACTGCCCGGGAACAGCACGAGGCGCGGGTGGGTGAGGTCGAACAGGAGCTCAAGGACCCCATTACCAAGTGCGAGTCCTTGGAGCACAAGAGTTCGGAACAAACCTCCAAGCTCATCAAAGCTCTCGAGAGCATGAAGGAAGCTCGGGTTGAAGCCCAGGGTGCTTGCCAGGAGATCCCGGAGGCGAGGCAGATAGCGGTTGGTAAGGCCTTTCTTCTGCAGAGTAAATTTACAAGTAAGAGATACATCTTGCTGACCCAAGTTTGGAGTTCTCCAGGCGCATTTGCGGACTGCCGAGGAGTGTTGCTGACATCATAGAGTTCTTCCGAGCCAAAGAGGGGAGCTCGACAGAGAAGCTATTCTGGTCGCAATACCTTGCACCAGAGCATCCGGTGCCCCTCAGCGATCAGCTGAAGCAGCTGACCGAGCTGCATAGCGTGGCCGGACTGCCCATGAAGGATGTAATATTCCGTCTTTGGCTAGCCGAGCTCATACCCAGCAGCTACTTCGAACTCGTGAAGCGGCTGGTTGATGCGCATCGGATCGATGCCATCAAGAGGTCGGCCTGCATAGAAGGTGTCTGGATGGCCTTTGCCCGAGTCAAGGTGCAATGGGCGAAGATGAAGGCCACCGAAATTTCCATCGCGGGGCCGCCTGAAGGCAAGGATTACCGGCGCCCCGAGAAGTACTTCAGGGAGGTCCTCGAGGGAGCTCACATTGTAGAGGGCCAGTGCTCAAAGGAAATCATATTTGAGGAGTGGAGTCCAGTTCATAAGAACCATGTAATGAACTCATAATGTGAAATATTTATGCTTGTGCTTTATGATTTTGTTATTTATCCTCCTGTTTGGCTGTTTATAGGTCTAAAAGTTTACTAGTCGTCGGTTTCTGCCCCCATGTAAATATTTACAGGGGTGTTCGGGAACGTGTCGGCGTCCTGGATATGGGGGTATCCAGTCCTGCCTGCCTGCGGCCCACCACGTGGCTCCCTCGACGGCCTGGTATGGCCCAGCTTCAGCACCAACACCACAAGACCCTCACGAGGGGCCAAGCCTCGTGAGACGGATGATGCCAAGACCCCCGAAGGAGTTGGCCTCCTCGGGAGGGCTCATGAGGGGCAGAGAGTTCTATGCAGCAACCTCATGAGGCTCAGATGACATGAGCCATGACGACCAAGGCCAGGCGGGCGCCAGGCGGGCGCAGAGCACATGTTTCCTCTTTGGTGCAAGGGAGGCAAGCCTAGGTGCAGGGTCCCGAGGAATCAGTCAAAGCTTTCCATTCTGGTGCAACAAGACCAAGACCTCCAGGACGGTAGGATAGAGGTCATAGCCGAGCCCACCGCATCGTCACGACCAGAGGCTTTTCACGGGCGAAGACTACTTTTGTCAGGATAGACTATACTACTTGTCCCCTTTCAAATATCGCCGTTGTGGAATCCCTTCACGCTCATATTTGGGGAGAGGACCAAGGCCACTATATATAGGACTTAACCACCACCATAGTGGGAAGGAACCATTCCAACCCGAGCACCACACCAGATCAAGAACACCTCACCTCCTGAGGCTTGTTCATCCTTGTACTAGTTCATCCAGCCCCTCGAGGCAATCCACCGCACCACACTGGAGTAGGGTATTACACCACAACGGTGGCCCAAACCACTATAAAATATCTGTGTCTTTGTGTCTTTGTGAGCTCGACGTGCTAGGCTAGGGAGGATCGCGAGTAGGCAGGCTAGGCAGGTTGAGATCTCCGCATGCACCCCAGAGTTCGAACCTTTCATGGGTTGCCGGATCCCGAAATCCGACATTTGGCTCACCAGGTAGGGGTGCGTCAGAATCTTCTTCCTCGACCTCAAGACCGAGCCGTTGATTCCCATGGCGGTGGCTCCTCTGCCGACTCGGTCGGAACGCATTCTTGAAGAAGCGCCGGGGCTGCGTTGCTTCACCCTCTCTCTTCGGCAGGTGCAATGGTCGTGCAAGTTCCGCCCGGAGATGCCGCTGCGCTACAACGGTGCGGCAGATCCGCCCCCTTCCTGCAAGCATATGAGGAGGCCGTTTGGGCGGCCGGTGGAGATGACAAGGCAAAGGCCAACTGGTTTCCCATGGCCCTTGCAGGTGCACCACGCGCCTGGCTGCTCAACCTGCCGGCGTCTTCTGTGGCTTCTTGGGAGGAGCTGCACGGCCTCTTCCCTGCTTGCTACACAGCACCGGCGCCCCTAGTCGTCGCGGCTCTCCTAGGTGGCTCGCAGGCTCCACCATCCGACCACTGATACGTCTCCGTTGTATCTATAATTTTTGATTGTTTCATGCCAATATTATTCAACTTTCATATACTTTTGGCAAATTTTTATACTATTTTTGGGACTAACTTATTGATCCAGTGCCCAGTGCCAGTTACTGTTTGTTACATGTTTTATGTTTCGCAGAAACCAATATTAAACGGAGTCCAAACGGGATAAAAATGGACTATCGGTGTCAAAACCGGCGGATCTCGGGTAGGGGGTCCCGATCTGTGCGTCTTAGGCTGATGGTAATAGGAAGCAAGGGACACAATGTTTACCCAGGTTCGGGCCCTCTCGATGGAGGTAAAACCCTACTTCCTACTTGATTAATATTGAAGATATGAGTAGTGCAAGAGTAGATCTACCACGAGATCGTAGAGGCTAAACCCTAAGAGCTAGCCTATGATGGTATGATTGTAATTGTGATCGGCCTTCTAAGGACCATCCTCTCCGGTTTATATAGATACCGGAGAGAGCTAGGGTTTACATGGAGTCGGTTACAAGGAAGGAAATATAATATCCGGATTGCCAAGCTTGTCTTCCACGCAAAGGAGAGTCCCATCCGGACACGGGCCGGAGTCTTGTGTCTTGTATCTTCACGCTTCAATAGTATGAATGATGTATATAGTCCGGCTCTCCGGATACCCCCTAATCCAGGACTCCCTCAGTAGCCCCTGAACCAGGCTTCAATGACGATGAGTCCGGTGCGCAGTCTTGTCTTCGTCATTGCAAGGCGGGTTCCTTCTCCGAATACTTCAAGGTAATTATCAAACACGTAGACCGTGTCCGGATCTGCAAAATGATCTTCACATACCACCGTAGAGAGAATGATACTTCAGCTGACAACTTCTTAGACGACGTGATATGTCATTACGGTCAGGTCATTATTCAAACCATTTTCCCACAACTAGCCACAATGCATATTGCAAGGCGGTTTCCTTGATACGTCTTGTCAAAGCAGAGATCGTGTCCCCTTATCACGGGATTCTCATCAATACGGGTATGGGTAATCCCACCGTGCCATCAATCGTGGCACTTGGGAAGTAAGCGATTCCCAATGGGCAAGTGGGGAGGCACACCTCTTCCATCGCCTCTATAAAGGGATATGAGTTCCCCATTTTTACCCATGCCTTCTTCCTTCTTTGCCCACTCTTGTCCCCTCGAGCTCCAGCGCCCTAGTCCAAGTCTTCTCCGCACAGTTAAACATGTTCGGAGCAGGAGGTAAGTGGGTGGCTTCTACCGTGAAGGAGAAGAATATCGCGAATCTTCGGGCGGCCGGATACTTGGCCGCAGACATAGCGCACCGGCTACCAGACGACGGGCAGGTCATTCCAACTCCAGGACCCCACGAGAGGGTCGTGTTTCTCGCCCACTTCGTCCATGGACTGGGGTTTCCACTTCACCCCTTCGTCCGCGGGCTCATGTTCTACTACGGGCTAGATTTCCATGATCTAGCCCCGAACTTCGTCCTCAACATCTCGGCGTTCATTGTCGTATGCGAGGCCTTCCTCCGCATCAAGCCTCATTTTGGCTTGTGAAGCCGAAGATCGTGAGCGGCCAGCAAGCGGAGTGTGGAGGAGCCATGGTGTGCAAGATGCCTAACGTCACCTGGCCTGACGGCTCCTTTGCGGAAACCGTGAAGGGGTGGCAGTCGGGGTGGTTCTACATCACCGAACCGCACGACGCCAACTAGGCGGCGGCCCCTGAGTTCCATCTGGAACCCCCATGCGGATCACCTCCTGGGAACAGAAGGGCCTATCCTGGGGCAAACCTACGGAGCTGACCGGACTCCAAAACTGCATCAAGGGCATGAAGGACAAGAACATCAAGCTTGTCAACATGATCCAGGTCATGCTCGTTCGCCGGATTCTGCCGTGCCAAAGGCAGGCATTCAATCTGTGGGAGTTCGTCCCGACCGAACACCAGACGCTTCAGAGGCTCTACGGCATGAAGCACAAAAACGCGTGGAAGGCGTTGTTCAAGGCCTCCGAAGTACCTCCTCCCATATCCGAGGACCGTGGGCTCCATGATGCGCGGCCTCCTAGTCAGGTGAGTTCTCAAGCTGACACCGGATTCGGTTCTTCCCAATATATTCATGGGGGAGCCTTAAGTAATTGTGCATATTTGTTCAGGATTATGTGGAGACAGCGGAGCAGATTAACTGTCCGGCTCCACTGCCAGAAAGCCCAGCTAATGCTCTCCTGACGGAGATGCTGGTCCCGACGCCCTACAAGGGGCCGGAGAAGAAGGCCGATAAGAAGGCCCCGGGGATCCGAAAGGGTCTCTGACATAAGGTTGCGCCAGAAGCCTCGTCCGAATACGATGAGGCACACTCCTTCCCCGAAGGGGGAGAAGAAGAGGACGAGGAGGCCGCCCCATCCGGAAAGAACGAGGGGCCTGGGAGGGCGGACCAGGGGGCCAGGAGAGTCCCCCGGTGCAAGGCCGTCATACCCTCGTCGTCCGATGACGACAAGGCAGATTCCTCCCGCGGAGGCGGGTGGAAACAAGAAGAAACTCCACCTCCCCGTATTGGGGGAGAAAAAGAGGAAGGCCGCCCCGGAGGGGGAGGCTGGGACATCCAAGAAGGGAAAGGCATCCCTTCCGGACTACTCCGCCACCGCCGCCGATAGCGAGGAGAGGTGGCTGCACAGGAAGAAGCCCCTAGTGCGATCGTAAGTATCCGCACTCCATCGTAATTTTGCTTCATAGTTTTGTTATAACGCCGAACTTGTATGCAGTCCGGCCAGGGTCCATCCCGAGGTGTCGTCTTCGGACGGGTCCTTGAGTGATTCGGCAATGAACTCACTTCCGACAGCCACTACTCCTCAGCCTGCGGACGACACGGAGGTGTTGTCCCAAAGGCTCCCAGAGCGGGGGGAGGTGGATCTGGAGGCGCCCCAAGGAGACATTCCAAACGTCGGACACGCGGGGTTCAAGATCCCCGCGGATCATGTTGATGAGAGCCGCAGTAAGCTGGGCTCTCAGCCGAACACTATTCCGGGACCTCCCGTGGTTCCGGACTCAGGCGGACAGCCCCTCGTTAAGGAGGGCGAGCCGTTTGTGCCGAGGACTTCTGCTATGCCCGAGGCGCCGGATTGTCTACTGGAAGCGCTTCGAGGCGTTTCCATGGATGAAGAGCACCGTACTCTTATGAGTGTGGTGATTCAGAAGGTTTCGTCCGCCAAGAGCGGACTAACCGAAGCCTGCACCAGCCTCCTGACAGGCTTTGAGGTAAGTAATAAAAATGTGTGAAATTACCACCCGATAGGTAGTAGCCCCTGATACTCTGTTTGGTGTTCAGAAGGAAAAACCAAACGGAGGGTCAATTATAATCCGCAGGAGTCTAACAATAAGTTTTAATGTGAATAAACAGGATGTGCTGCTTGCCGCTGCTTTCTGTACGGCCGAGATCGCCAGACTAAAACGGGACCTAGAGCAGGCGCAGGGAGAGCACGACCTCACGAGGAGGCAGCTCGAAAAGAACAAAGGTGAGTGATTCCCCGCTCTCATATAATGAAGGATAGATAAAGTTTGTTATTCTAGCGACGAAGCATCGTGATTTTGTAATAGAGGCCACCACCGAAG
The DNA here is from genome assembly GCF_018294505.1 of Triticum aestivum. Classification (NCBI taxonomy): domain Eukaryota; kingdom Viridiplantae; phylum Streptophyta; class Magnoliopsida; order Poales; family Poaceae; genus Triticum; species Triticum aestivum. The sequence goes on from NC_057804.1 coordinate 464,949,573, forward strand.
TGGCGTCTCTGAAAAAAGCGTTGTCCAAGGCCGAACACAAGGCGGCCTTGGAACGCAAGGAGCGCGAGAAGCAAGAAGCCCGAGTGGGCGAGGTACAAGAAGAGCTCTAGGAGCTCGGCAAAAAGTTCGAGTTCGTGGAGCATGAGCTTAAGGCGAAAGAGGCCGAGCTTGCGAAGGCCCTTGCAAGTATAAAAGACGCCAAGCCCGGAGCTGAGAAGGCACAGCAGGAAATCCAGGAGGTCAAAAAGATAATGGCAGGTAAGAAATTCTTTATGCAAAGCAAACATGTGGAGGAGGCGTTTCTTTTACTTACCCGAGTCCGGAGCTCTCCAGGGGCATTCGCAGATCTGCCATGCAGCGTATCAGATGCCGCGGAGTTCTACCGTGCTCAGGAGGGGAGCTCAACGGAGAAGTTGTTCTGGTCCCAGTATGTTGGGGCCAAACATCCAACACCTCTGAGTGACCAACTGAAGCAGTTGGTCGAACTCCACAGGGCGGCCGAAGTGGCTATGAAGGATTTCATAGTCCGGATGTGGCATGGTGAGCCCCTGCCCACCAGCTACTTCAGCCTGATCAAGCGGATGGTGAATGCCTGTCCACGACTGGAAGTCATCAAGCGATCCGTTTGCATTGAGGGTGCCCGCCGGGCCTTTGCCCGTGCGAAGCTGCATTGGGGCAAGCTAGATGCGGAGAAGCTGGTGAAGGACGGGCCGCCGGAGGGCAAGGCGCATCACTATCCGAAGAAGTATTATGATGGCGTTATGAAGGGCGCTCGCCTCGTGGCCGATGAATGTACCAAGGACATAATTTTAGAATGAATTCACTTCTGTCATGTTTGTAATTTAAAGACGAAGTTACTTGCGCTATGTAGCACTTTTGTTATTTAAAATATTACCTTCTGTGCGGCTATTTATAAAATTCTGAAAGTAGGCCAGTCGTCGGCTTCCGCCCCCATGTAACTAGTACTGGGGTGTTCGTGGAAAACCCGGACACTCTTCATCCAAATGTTTGGTCCCTTAAGGAGGTGTCCGGTGCAGCGAACAAGGCAATCAGACTATGCGGCTTTATAACCTTCACTTAGCCATAGAAGTCTACAATTTTAAATTTCGACGAAGCCCCTAGAATCCGGAAGACCGAATTGGGGTGCTATATACGCCTAAATCGGACGAAGCCGAATTATCGCCTAAAGCGGAAAAATCTTTAAGGATTTTAAGACCTCTCGAACAGCGACCAACTCTCGCCACATCATGCCGGTCAGTTTTCGGCTTTCTCTATGGAGGTGCTCGTCCGGAAGAACCGGGACACAATCGTAGTTGTTCTCCCTGCGCTACCTTAGCTGATATAACGGAACGTAAGGCACCAAAACAAGGGAGCCGGGCTATCCCAACTATAGACCCAAGACATGATTCGGAGCTGATGCATATAATGCGATAAGTTCGGGGTGCCGCACTGTTGAAAGTGTTCGAACTTGTCTTGCCGTATTATGGGGCGCCATAAGAAGCCCCTGGCAAACTCAACGTACCAAAGTGTACGGATGCAATATCAAATAGACATTTGTAAGAGAAAATGCTCAAATAAGAATAATAAGCTGACGCTATATATGATCTCCCATTGATGAATAATACGTTTAAGCATATGTTTACAATGAATGCATTAAGCGGAGATAAATAGGATTATTTGACATACCCTATCTAGGGGCAGGCTACGTACAGATAGATAAAGCAGGTATAACGATCGTAAATAGATTCCACCTGGGTATTTCCTTCTGTGCGCAAAGCCTGTTGCCTCCTTGGTTTTCTCTCCTATGTAAGTCCAACATCCGGCTCTTCTGGAGAGGCTGCACTAAAGCAATATCCTGAAAGGTGAAAGGAAAGGTTACGAAGGTATGTGGCAGTGATACCGCACTGTTGACTGAGCCACTGTTGCGCCTCCGCATGTGCCCATGGTATTTTAAGTGCGTAATTGTGTACGCGTGGCATGAATGCTTCTTTGATGGGATTTGAGCGGAGGCCAGACTGCTAGTCATGCTCTTGGCGTGCCTGGTGGTCCTGTTGCGGGGTGCTCCGAACTCGCTTGATGGTGCTTGAGGTTGTCGTCACCGGATTGGTGGTTTGCCGAAGGAGGCCGCATTGTACTTCTGCCGCCAGGGCTGTGGTATGCTCTTCTGTACGGAGAGAGTGGTCCATGTTTCCGTTGACTGTTATGACCCCACGCGGGTCTAGCATCTTGAGCTTGAGGTATGCATAGTTTGGTACCGCATTGAATCTAGCGAATGTGGTTCTCCCGAGCAGTGCATGGTAACCACTGCGGAAAGGGACGATATCGAAGATTAACTCCTCGCTTCGGAAGTTGTCCAGAGATCCGAAGACCACTTCTAGTGTTATAGAGCCCGTACAACGGGCCTCTACTCCAGGAATTACACCTTTAAAGGTGGTTTTGTTGGGCTTGATCCTTGAAGGATCGATGCCCATTTTGCACACTGTGTCCTGGTAAAGCAGGTTCAGGCTGCTGTCGCCGTCCATAAGGACTCGCGTGAGGTGTAATTCATTGATGATTGGGTCTAAGACCAATGCGGCTGAGCCGCCGTGACGGATGCTAGTAGGGTGATCCCTATGATCAAAGGTGATCGGACAAGCTGACCATGGGTTGAATTTGGGGACGACTTGCTCCATCGCGTAGACGTCCCGTAGTGCTCGCTTCCGTTCCCGCTTGGGGATGTGAGTGGTGTAGATCATGTTGACCATTTTCACCTGGGGGGGATTTCTTCTGTCCCCCCGTGTTCGGACGCCGGGGCTCCTCGTCATCGTCGTTGTGCAACCCCTTGTCCTTGTTTTCGGTGTTTATTTTGCCGGCCTGTTTAAATACCCATCAATCTCTATTGGTGTGGTTGGCTGGCTTGTCCGGGGTGCCGTGAATTTGGCACGAGCACTCCAGTATACGGTCTAGACTGGATGGTCCCTGATTGTTTCTTTTGAATGGCTTCTTCCGCTGACCGGATTTGGATCCGCTGAATCCGGCATTGACCGTCGTGTCTTCGGTGTTGTCGTCGTTGTTCCGTCGCTTGTGTCTGTTGTGCCGTAGCTTGCCATTATTGTCACGGACATCTGACGTGCCAGAATGTGGCGTAGTGCTGCTGCGAGCCAACCAGCTGTCCTCGCCCGCGCAAAAGCAGGTCATTAGTGTCGTGAGAGCTGCCATGGACTTGGGTTTCTCCTGGCCGAGGTGTCGGGCGAGCCACTCGTCACAGATATTATGCTTGAAGGCCGCCAGGGCTTCGGCCTTCGGACAGTCGACTATTTGGTTCTTTTTAGTTAGGAACCGAGTCCAGAATTTCCTGGCTGATTCTCCGGGTTGTTGAGTAATGTGGCTCAAGTCACCGGCATCCGGAGGTTGCACATATGTGCCTTGGAAGTTGTCAAGAAATGTGTCTTCCAGGTTTTCCCAACTGCCAATGGAATTTGCGGGCAGGCTGTTTAGCCAGTGCCGGGCGGGTCCTTTGAGCTTAAGGGGAAGGTACTTCATGGCATGTAGATCGTCTCCGCGAGCCATGTGAATGTGGAGAAGGAAATCTTCAATCCATACCGCGGGGTCTGTTGTGCCATCGTATGATTCAATGTTTACAGGTTTAAACCCTTCTAGGAATTCATGATCCATCACTTCATCAGTGAAGCAGAGGGGGTGTGCGGCGCCTCTGTGCCGGGCTATGTCACGACGCAGTCCGGCTGCGTCTGACTGGTTATATTCGGCCCGGACGGATTTGCTGTTAGTGTATCTGGTATGACGGTCACCGTCGTGTGCTGTGGCGCGCCCCCGTGATCCGTAGATCGATCTTGGTTGTCCTGCGGTGTTATCCAGTCTATTGCGCAGGTCCTGAGTATTGCCCCGGGCCGTAGTAAACTGGCGCGGGGGTGCAGGCTGGTATTCGGGATGATATGCAATTTTATCCCGACCTCGAGGCGGCCGGTGAGCCATGTGGCGCTCGAGTCCATATTCCTCGGCTGCTAGGACTTCTGTCCATCTATTTGTGAGCAGGTCTTGATCAGCTTGAAGCTGCTGCTTCTCCTTCTTCAGGCTTCTCGTAGTGGCAATAAGCCGGCGCTTGAAGCGCTCCTGCTCCTCGAGGTCCTCGGGCACGCCGAACTCATCATCGCCGAGGCTAATCTCGTCTTCGGAGGGGGGCATGTAGTTGTCCTCCTCCGGATACCCGTCCGTCGCCTGTTCGTCTGGGCTGTCCTACCCGTCCTCCTGCTCGGCCTGCTCGAAGGCGGGCTGATCGGGGTTGTATTCATCTTCGGCATCGTTCGGATTGTTTTCATCTCCGGTGCCGGTATTGCCTTGGCGGGGCTTGGAGCGGCGCTGGCGACGCCCATTGAGGGAGTCCTGGATTAGGGGGTGTCCGGATGGCCGGAATATGACCTTCGGTCGGACTCCTGGACTACGAAGATACAAGATTGAAGACTTTGTCCCGTGTCCGGATGGGACTTTCCTTGGCGTGGAAGGCAACCTTGGCGATATGATATGAAGATCTCCTCCCATTGTAACCGACTCTGTGTAACCCTAGCCCTCTCCGATGTCTATATAAACCGGAGAGTTTTAGTCCGTAGGACGAACAACAATCATACATAGGCTAGATTCTAGGGTTTAGCCACTCCGATCTCGTGGTAGATCTACTCTTGTACTACCCATATCATCAATATTAATCAAGCAGGAGTAGGGTTTTACCTCCATCGAGAGGGACCGAACTTGGGTAAAAACATCATGTCCCTTGTCTCCTGTTACCATCCGCCTAGATGCACAGTTCAGGACCCCCTACCTGAGATCCGCCGGTTTTGACACCGACATTGGTGCTTTCATTGAGAGTTCCTCTGTGTCGTCGCCTTTTAGGCCCGATGGCTTCTTCGCTCGTCAACCGCGACGCGGTCCGGGATGAGACTTTTCTCGCCGGACAGATCTTCGTATTCGGTGGCTTCGCACTGCAGGCTGACTCGTTCAGCCATCTGGAGCAGATCGAGAGCTACACCCCTGGCCATCAGGTCAGGTTTGGAAGCTTGAACTACACGGCCGACATCCGCGGGGACTTGATCTTCGACGGATTCGAGCCACAACCGAGCGCGCCGCATTGTCATGATAGACATGATTTAGCTCTGTCATCGGACAACGCCCAGAGCGTCGCTCAGGTGTCCGCTCCGACCATTAGCTCGGAGCCCACTACGCCAGTCGGGGACGGACGGTTAGACGCCACCCCGGAAACTGCAATCTCTATGGCGATAGAGCCAGATACCAGCCTAGCCCCTCGCAAGGCCCATGACTCCGAGGTGCCGGACTCCGATCCGGACTCCGTAAATCCCGCACCTCTCCCGGTTAAGCCCGATTGGGCTCCGGTCATGGAGTTCACCGCCGCGGATGTCTTTCAGCACTCACCTTTCGGCAACATCCTGAATTCATTAAAGTCTCTCTCTTTGTCAGGAGAGCCTAGGCCGGACTATGGCCAACACGGTCGGGATGCGGACGACGAAGAAATTTGTAGCCCACCCACCACCCACTACGTAGCCACTGTCGACGATTTAACCGACATGCTAGACTTCGACTCCAAAGATACCAACGGTATGAACGCCGATAAAGGAGACGATCAAGAACCAGCACCTATAGGGCTCCGGAAGAACACCTCATCATACGATGTATACATGGTGGACACACACAACAGAAGCGACTACGAGGACCAAAAGGATGCGGCCAGAGATCGCTCCCCCGAGAAACAATCAAAGCGGCGGCGTAAGCACAAGGCTAAGCCCCACCTCGACAAAAACCTAGCCATAGAGCAGGGCGACTCAACGGACGATGAACATGCCGTCGAGCATCCGTCCAAGCAGGGCAGACAATCCGAACAACCAATCCCCGGGAAGGATAATAGCCCGGACGACCTCACACCAGACAAATTGCTGGAACATCAGAACCTCCACCAAAGGCTTGTCGCCACTGCACGTAGCCTGAAAAAACAGAAGCGGAGGCTCAAGACAGTGGAGGATGCACTCAGGATCAGATGGGGCAAGGTACTCAATACCGCACACAAGTACGGCAGTAGTCGCCACACAAAGAGCTATCCGAAGCGGAAACTACTGCCGGAATTTGACGAAGAGGCCATAAAGCCCCCACAGTCAAAAAATAAGGACGCCACAAGGTCGGATAGACGACCCTACGATCAATCTCACGCGTCAAAGGACGCCGCACTCAATATAGCACGCGATCCGTCCAAGAATCCGCATCAGAAAACTGGCCCTACCAGATCCATTTATAGGCCAAGAAAACAAGCTCCAATGAGTGATGCAACACAAAAAATACCCGAAAATCGTGGCACGCCTAAATACAGGGGCGCCGCACACCCCCTATGCTTTACTGATGAGGTGCTGGATCATGAATTCCCAGCCGGATTCAAGCCAGTGAACCTAGAACCATACTACGGAACAACAGACCCTGGAGTCTGGATCGAGGACTACATCCTCCACATACACATGGCCAGAGGAGACGACCTCCACGCCATAAAATACTTACCCCTTAAGCTTAAAGGGACAGCCCGGCATTGGCTTAAAAGCCTTCCCGAGAACACCATGGGAAGTTGGGCAGTGCTTGAGGATGCTTTCCGCGCAAATTTCCAAGGGTCCTATGTCCGGCCCCCGGATGCAGATGATCTGAGCCATATAACTCCGCAGCCCGGAGAGTCGGCAAGGAAGCTCTGGAACAGATTCCTTATCAAAAAGAATCAGATAGTCGACTGTCCGGATGTAGAGGCCCTAGCAGCTTTCAAACACAACATCCGAGACGAATGGCTCGCCAGACACCTCGGCCATGAAAAGCCGCGAACAATGGCCGCGTTAACAAGCCTCATGACCCGCTTTTGTGCAGGAGAGGATAGCTGGCTGGCAAGAAGCAGCACCAGCGACCCGAATACATCCGAACTCAGAGATGGGAACAGGAAGCTGCGCCGTAACAACGAACCGCGCCGGATAAAGGACAAAAGCCCGATGAGCACGACAGTAAACGCCGGATTCAAAAGTCCTCGGCAAAATCAGAAAAAGATGCCCCCCAAAGAAGATAGGGACGAGCTATCCAACCTCAACAAAATTTTGGACAAAATATGTCAAATCCACAGCACTCCAGGGAGACCTGCAAACCATACCCACCGAGATTGTTGGGTCTTTAAGCAGTCCGGCAAGCTCAACGCCGAACACAAGGGGCTCAACACATCAAGCGAAGATGACAATGCACCCCACGAGCAGATCACCAGAGAACAAAAGAAGTTCCCACAAGAAGTCAAGACAGTAAATCTACTTCATGCGACAAAGAAGAATAGAACGACACCTACAATGACACGCGCCGTACAGCCAGCCCCGGAGGAGCAACCCCACTGGTTGTTACAACCAATCACCTTTGATCATCTGGATTACTCTAGAGGAGACCAGAACGCAGGCTGGACTGCCTTGGTCTTAAATCCAATCATTAACGGACTCCAATTTACAAACGTCCTTATGGATGGCGGCAGCAACTTGAACCTGTTGTATCAGGACACAGTCCGCAAACTCGAGGTACACCCAGCCGCAATCCACCTCGGCAACACTTCCTTTCAAGGAGTAACGTCAGGTTCGGATACCCCAAGTATGGGCTCCCTTACGTTAGAAGTCACGTTCAGATCATCCCGACAACTTCCGAAGCGAAAAGCTAACATTCCACATCGCCCCATTCGTAAGTCGCTATCAAGCGCTACTGGGACGTGAAGCTTTCGCCCGCTTTAACACAATACTGCACTACGCATCCCTTACACTTAAAATGCCCGGTCCAAAGGGCATCATCTCATTACAAGGGAACATAAATTGACCCCCAAAGTACGGGCAGGGGTGCGGTTGCCTAGGCAGCCGCCCACAAATCCAGCCCTACTATCCCGGACACGCCTCGACGAGTCCGGCGTCAACATGCTTAAATTACCGCATACCCTAGTGCAAGGGGCTCCGTGTGCTCACGCCCGGAGAAAATACGGCCCAACTCTTGCTCCAACTATATTTTGTTTATTTCCATATAGATTTCTCGCACGCTTATTTTTTTTACTAAGTTCCTCTCTTTCACAGACGAGCATCGTGCTACGCCCGTCCAGGATACGGCACGATGGAGACACAGGCGCAGACGTGCAGCAGGGACCCGTTCCAAGGATTCTCTTCAGATTAAGACCCTGCGTAAACCTTTTTTACTGTCTCTTGTTGATAACATCCCCCGGTTTTCTCTATAGCCGAGGAGGAGGCTGGCGTCTTGGCATGTGGCCACATCAGAATTTTTTTGCACGTACCTGGACACTAGGGGCTTTTTTACTAAGGGCTCTATTTCGGCCCGTCTTCATAAAGACCGAACACCTTAGGGAGTGTTCGGCGTCGCGAGTTTGGCCCTATATGCACCAGCTCCGAATCATGTCTTTGGTCAAATGTTGGGTTTGCCCGGCTCCTGTGTTTTGCTGCCTTATGTTCCGTTATATCGGCTAACGCGGCACCAGGAGAACTACTGCGATTGTGCCCCGGTTCGGCTGGGTGAGCACCTCAGTAGAGAAAGCCGAAAACTGTCTGTCATGATATAGCGAGAGACTGGTCAACCACTCGATGAATTTCGGAATCTTTAGGATTCCCCCGCATTAATGAAGGGCCGCTTCCCGGTCAGGCACACTCGCGCCCCGAATTCGGGCGAGCGCGGTGCCCCTAGGGGCTATTCAGTAGTCCCACTGTCAAACTCCTATGGCTAAGTGAAAGTGATAAAGCATTATAGTCCGGTTGCCTAGTTCGCCACACTACCACCTCCTTTATAGGACCAAGACGTTGGATTAACTGTGAACAAACGCCTTTTTGCGAACACCCCCGCATTCTATGCGTGGGGGCTGAAGCCAACGACTGCCATCTTTCAGTTTACATACAAATATATACATTAAATGGCCGCACAGGAGGTATCATGATTCTTGCAAGAACAAGTATAAAAAAGCTTTTTTCATAAAAACACAATCCGTCTTACAAATAGTATAAGCTATTCGAACACAACATCCTTCGAGCACTGCGACTCTATTATATGAGCGCCAGGAAGAACTTCCTCAAAATAGTGCTTGGCAGGTACTCGGCTTTCGTCTGAATCTTGGGACGCAACAATATTGGCCTCCATATCTGCCCAGTATGTCTTGACACGGGCAAGAGCCATCTATGCGCCCTCTATGCACGCTGACCTCTTCATTGCATCAGCATGCGGCACCGAACCAAGAAATTGCTGCACCAAGCCAAAATAGCTCTTCGGCTCCGGCTTCTCCGACCACAGATGACTCACAACAAATTTCATGGCGAGTCTGGATAATCTGTTCAGCTCCGCCCAGGCGACTAAACGGTCGGAGACTGACAGTGGGCGCTCTGGATTGTGGTACTATGACCAAAAAAGCTCTTCCAATTTATGGTCACCTCGGCTACGGAAGTGTTCAGTCGCGTCCGCCGCACTTGCGGCCAAATCCAGATAAGCGTTGTCCGAACTCCACTGCCGGTCTAATGGAGCATACTTAGGGTCTCCGAACTTCATCCGCAGCATATAAGGCTTTCCAGCCGTGATATCTCCGGCCTGACGCAGCTCCCCCTTCATCGCTCTCATGGCAGAGCGAGTGTCCTTGGCTTCGGTCGTGATCTTTTCAAGATCTTTCTGAGCCGCCCTATCTTCTTGCTCAAGCAATCTACAACGGTCGGTAGCATCCCTCAATTCTATGGCCATCTCGGCCATTTCCTTCTTGCTCTGGCAGTGAGCAGCCTGTTCGGCTTTTAGCTCTTCAGCCGCTTTCACGACAGCCGCATCACTTTTCCTTGCTTGCTCCTTGGCTTGGGCAAGTTCCGCCCGAAGGTTCTCCACGACAGCAGCACCATCTACATCAAGTATATATATATAAGGCCCAAGCATCAAGCTCCTATTACTGGGTGTCTTTTGAACATACCTTGAGCCTCATCTAGCCGCTTATTTACAAGCGCGATGTCGGCATCGGCCACGTCAAGTTGTCGCTTTAGTTCGGCAGATTCACCAGTCCGGCTAGCCACCGAGCGCCTCGCCACCTTCATGGAATAAGCGACATATTATACTGGGGATTATGATCCTCTGTGCGCCATCATTCGTGACGACACACAGAGTCTCAGGGGCTACCATTCATAGAGGGCACATTTAATATGCAGCTCTACCAAAAGGTACACCTTTTTACATACCTCAAAGCCTGTTAGTAAACTCCTGGCAGCTTCGTACAATCCGCTTTCTGTGGATGAAATCCTTCCAATAACCGTATCCATCAACATACGGTGTTCTTCCGAGATGGACGCCCTACCAAGCAGATCCTTCAGCACCTCCGCCGGCGCGCAAGAGGGTGCCGGACTAGTCTGACGACCTTTCCCAGGGTCCGGACTTGAAAAAGCCCTCCGGGACGATACCTCAGGGTCGCCAACCTCATAGGACAGGGGAACAAGGGGAGGCGTTTCGCTCTCTATCATCTCTGGACGAAGATCCCCTGAAGATGAGCTCTGTTGAGAAGGGTTGAGATCCGAACTGCAAGATAATGCTTCAGTTATTTTCCTCAGGAATAAAACATGAATGTGATTCATTATGGAACCCCTCCCCTCACTTACGCCTCGGGGGAGAGAGGGTCCCCTTTAGGGGGCGATTCGGCTGAAGCGTCCACCGATGCCGAACCCTCTGACGAAGATTTCTTTCCCTGTTTTGAGGTTATCACCTCCGGGTCTTCAGAGGCAGTCCTTTTCTTCCCCTGGTCGGGAGAATTTTTGATTCTTCCCTTCCTGACGGCCTCCTTCATGGAGGCGGTAGCTCCTTGGTCCCCCCCTTTTCCCTCCATCAACGGTGCAGCCTCCAGCATCCTGGTCATCATAGGATTCGACACAGTCTCGGGCAAGGGGGCTGGACACCTGATAAGCTTAGCCTTTGCTATCCACTCCTGTTCAAAGGGCAACTCTGCTAAAGGGTAGATTTGATAAAAATATGGATGGTATGTGCAAATATGGAGCTACTTACTTTAGCATCAGGGCGGTTGCAGCTCAGACCAGCGTCCTCAGACAGATCCGGACACCTTGCTTGTGATCCGAAGAACAATTTGTACATCTCCATGGGTGTCATTCCCATGAAGTGTTGTAGGACACGTGGTCCCTCAAGACTGAATTCCCACAGGCAGAGAGGTCGACGTTTGCAGGGCAGTGTGTGGCGAATCACCATGACTTGCGCCACCACGGTCAGATTGATATCTCTTTCTAGGAGATCTCGAATACGGCCCTGCAGCAAGGGCATGTCCTTCGACGGCCTCCGGATAAGTCCTTCATTAACCCATGATGCCAGCCGTGGTGGGGGACCCGAGCGAAAAGTAGGCGGTGCCACCCATGTGGTGCCCCTAGGGGCTGTGATGTAAAACTAGTCCCGTTGCCATAAGCCGAGCTCCTCTTGAAAAGAGCCTTCGGGCCATGGAGCGTCGGCCATCTTTCTTATTATAGCTCCTCCGCACTCAGCGTGCTGCCCCTCGATCATCTTTGGTTCCACCTTGAAGGTTTTTAGCCACAATCCGAAGTGAGGAGTGATATGGAGGAAGGCCTCACACATGACAATGAATGATGAGATTTGTGAAGGAAATATGCCCTAGAGGCAATAATAAAGTTATTATTTATTTCCTTATATCATGATAAATGTTTATTATTCATGCTAGAATTGTATTAACCGGAAACATAATACATGTGTGAATATATAGACAAACAGAGTGTCACTAGTATGCCTCTACTTGACTAGCTTGTTAATCAAAGATGGTTATGTTTCCTAACCATAGACAAAAGAGTTGCTATTTGATTAACGGGATCACATCATTAGTTGAATGATCTGATTGACATGACCCATTCCGTTAGCTTAGCACCTGATCGTTTAGTATGTTGCTATTGCTTTCTTCATGACTTATACATGTTCCTATGACTATGAGATTATGCAACTCCCGTTTACCGGAGGAACACTTTGTGTGCTACCAAACGTCACAACGTAACTGGGTGATTATAAAGGTGCTCTACAGGTGTCTCCAAAGGTACTTGTTGGGTTGGCGTATTTCGATATTAGGATTTGTCACTCCGAATGTCGGAGAGGTATCTCTGGGCCCTCTCGGTAATGCACATCACATAAGCCTTGCAAGCAATGCAACTAATGAGTTAGTTGCGAGATGATGTATTACGGAACGAGTAAAGAGACTTGCCGGTAACGAGATTGAACTAGGTATTGGATACCGACGATCGAATCTCGGGCAAGTAACATACCGATGACAAAGGGAACAACGTATGTTGTTATGCGGTCTGACCGATAAAGATCTTCGTAGAATATGTAGGAACCAATATGGGCATCCAGGTCCCGCTATTGGTTATTGACCGGAGACGTGTCTCGGTCATGTCTACATTGTTCTCGAACCGTAGGGTCCGCACGCTTAAGGTTTCGATGACAGTTATATTATGAGTTTATGAGTTTTGATGTACCGAAGGAGTTCGGAGTCCCGGATGAGATCGGGGACATGACGAGGAGTCTCGAAATGGTCGAGACGTAAAGATCGATATATTGGACGACTATATTCGGAGTTCGGAAAGGTTCCGAGTGATTCGGGTATTTATCGGAGTACCGGAGAGTTACGGGAATTCGCCGGGGAGAAGTATTGGGCCTTATTGGGCCATACGGGAAAGAGAGAGGGGCTGCCTAGGGCAGGCCGCGCGCCCCCCCATGGCCTAGTCCGAATTGGACTAGTGGGAGGGGCTGCACCCCCTCCTTCCTTCCCTTCTCTCTTCCCCTTCCTTGTCTCCTACTCCTACTACATGGAAGGACTCCTAGTTGGACTAGGAAAGGGGGAATCCTACTCCCGGTGGGAGTAGGACTCCCCTAGGGCGCGCCATAGAGAGGGCCGGCCCTCCCCTCCTCCACTCCTTTATATACGGGGGCAGGGGGCACCCCATAGACACACAAGTTGATCTTCGTGATCGTTCCTTAGCCGTGTGCGGTGCCCCCCTCCACGATATTACACCTCGGTCATATTGTAGCGGTGCTTAGGCGAAGCCCTGCGACGGTTGAACATCAAGATCGTCACCACGCCGTCGTGCTGACGGAACTCCTCCCCGAAGCTTTGCTGGATCGGAGCCCGGGGAGCGTCATCGAGCTGAACGTGTGCCAAGAACTCGGAGGTGCCGGAGTAACGATGCTTGGATCGGTTGAACCGGGAAGACGTACGACTACTTCCTCTATGTTGTGTCAACGCTTCTGCTTCGGTCTACGAGGGTACGTAGACAACACTCTCCCCTCTCGTTGCTATGCATCACCATGATCTTGCGTGTGCGTAGGAAATTTTTTGAAATTACTACGTTCCCCAACAGTGGCATCCGAGCCTAGGTTTTATGGTTTGATGTTATATGCACGAGTAGAACACAAGTGAGTTGTGGGCGATATAAGTCATACTGCTTACCAGCATGTCATACTTTGGTTCGGCGGTATTGTTGGATGAAGCGGCCCGGACCGACATTACGCGTACGCTTACGCGAGACTGGTTTTACCGCCGTGCTTTGCACACAGGTGACTAGCGGGTGTCAGTTTCTCCAACTTTAGTTGAACCGAGTGTGGCTACGCCCGGTCCTTGCGAAGGTTAAAACAGCATCAACTTGACAAACTATCGTTGTGGTTTTGATGCGTAGGTAAGATTGGTTCTTGCTTAAGCCCGTAGCAGCCACGTAAAACTTGCAACAACAAAGTAGAGGACGTCTAACTTGTTTTTGCAGGGCATGTTGTGATGTGATATGGCCAAGACATGATGCTATATTTTATTGTATGAGATGATCATGTTTTGTAACCGAAGTTATCGGCAACTGGCAGGAGCCATATGGTTGTCGCTTTATTGTATGAAATGCAAACGCCCTGTAATTGCTTTACTTTATCACTAAGCGGTAGCGATAGTCGTAGAAGCAATAGATGGCGTAAACGACAACGATGCTACGATGGAGATCAAGGTGTCGCGCCGGTGACGATGGTGATCATGATGGTGCTTCGGAGATGGAGATCACAAGCACAAGATGATGATGGCCATATCATATCACTTATATTGATTGCATGTGATGTTTATCCTTTATGCATCTTATCTTGCTTTGATTGACGGTAGCATTTTAAGATGATCTCTCACTAAAATTATCAAGAAGTGTTCTCCCTGAGTATGCACCGTTGCCAAAGTTCGTCGTGCCCAGACACCACGTGATGATCGGGTGTGATAAGCTCTACGTCCATCTACAACGGGTGCAAGCCAGTTTTGCACACGCAGAATACTCAGGTTAAACTTGACGAGCCTAGCATATGCAGATATGGCCTCGGAACACGGAGACCGAAAGGTCGAGCGTGAATCATATAGTAGATATGATCAACATAATGATGTTCACCATTGAAAGCTACTCCATTTCACGTGATGATCGGTTATGGTTTAGTTGATTTGGATCACGTGATCACTTAGAGGATTAGAGGGATGTCTATCTAAGTGGGAGTTCTTAAGTAATATGATTAATTGAACTTAAATTTATCATGAACTTAGTCCTGGTAGTATTTTGCAAATTATGTTGTAGATCAATAGCTTGCGTTGTTGCTTTCATATGTTTATTTTGATATGTTCCTAGAGAAAATTGTGTTGAAAAATGTTAGTAGCAATGATGCGGATTGGATCCGTGATCTGAGGTTTATCCTCATTGCTGCGCAGAAGAATTATGTCCTTGATGCACCGCTAGGTGACAAACCTATTGCAGGAGCAGATGCAGACGTTATGAACGTTTGGCTAGCTCAATATGATGACTACTTGATAGTTTAGTGCACCATGCTTAATGGCTTAGAATCGGGACTTCAAAGACGTTTTGAACGTCATGGACCATATGAGATGTTCCAGGAGTTGAAGTTAATATTTCAAGCAAATACCCGAGTTGAGAGATATGAAGTCTCCAACAAGTTCTATAGCTAAAAGATGGAGGAGAATCGCTCAACTAGTGAGCATGTGCTCAGATTGTCTGGGTACTACAATCGCTTGAATCAAGTGGGAGTTAATCTTCCAGATAAAATAGTGATTGACAGAATTCTCTAGTCACCATCACCAAGTTAGTAGAACTTCGTGATGAACTATAATATGCAAGGGATAACGGAAACGATTCCCAAGCTCTTCGTGATGCTAAAATCAACGAAGGTAGAAATCAAGAAAAACATCAAGTGTTGATGGTAGACAAGACCACTAGTTTCAAGAAAAGGGCAAAGGGAAGAAGGGAACTTCAAGAAGAACGGCAAGCAAGTTGCTGCTCAAGTGAAGAAGCCCAAGTCTGGTCCTAAGCCTGAGACTAAGTGCTTCTACTGCAAAGGGATTGGTCACTGGAAGCGGAACTACCCCAAGTATTTGGCGGATAAGAAGGATGGCAAAGTGAACATAAGGTATATTTGATATACATGTTATTGATGTGTACTTTACTAGTGTTTATAGCAACCCCTCGGTACTTGGTACTGGTTCAGTTGCTAAGAGTAGTAACTCGAAACGGGAGTTGCAGAATAAACAGAAACTAGTTAAGGGTGAAGTGATGATGTGTGTTGAAAGTAGTTTCAAGATTGATATGATCATCATCGCACACTCCCTATACTTTCGGGATTAGTGTTGAACCTAAATAAATGTTATTTGGTGTTTGCGTTGAGCATGAATATGATTTGATCATGTTTATTGCAATACAGTTATTCATTTAAGTAAGAGAATAAACTGTTGTTCTGTTTACATGAATAAAACCTTATATGGTTATACACCCAATGAAAATGGTTCATTGGACCTCTATCATAGTGATACACATATTCATAATATTGAAACCAAAAGATGCAAAGTTAATAATGATAGTGCAACTTATTTGTGGCACTGCCGTTTAGGTCATATTGGTGTAAAGCGCATGAAGAAACTCCATGCTGATGGGATTTTGGAATCACTTGATTATGAATCATTTGATGCTTGCGAACCGTGCCTTTTGGGCAAGATGACTAAAACTCCGTTCTTCGGAACAATGGAACGAGCAACAAACTTGTTGGAAATAATACATACCGATGTATGCAGACCAATGAGTATTAAGGCTCGTGGCGAGTATCGTTATTTTCTGACCTTCACAGATGATTTAAGCAGATATGGGTATATCTACTTGATGAAACATAAGTTTGAAACATTTGAAAAGTTCAAAGAATTTCAGAGTGAAGTGGAAAATCATCGTGACAAGAAAATAAGGTTTCTACCATCTGATCGCGGAGACAAATATTTGAGTTACGAGTTTGGTCTTCAATTAAAACAATGTGGAATAGTTTCACAGCTCACGCCACCTGGAACACCACAACGTTATGGTGTGTCCGAACGTCGTAACTGCACTTTATTGGATATAGTGCGATCTATGATGTCTCTTATCGGTTTTACCACTATCGTTTTGGGGTTGTGCATTAGAGACAGCTGCATTCACGTTTAAAAGGGAACCATCTAAATCCGTTGATACGACACCGTATGAACTATGGTTTAGCAGTAAACCTAAGTTGTCATTTCTTAAAGTTTGGAGTTGCGATGCTTATATGAAAAGGTTTTCAACTTGATAAGCTCGAACCCAAAATCGGAGAAGTGCGTCTTCATAGAATACCCAAAGGAAACTGTTGGGTACACCTTCTATCACAGATCCGAAGGCAAACACATTTGTTGCTAAGATGGATCCTTTCTAGAGAAGGAGTTTCTCTCGAAAGAAGTGAGTGGGAGGAAAGTAGAACTTGATGAGATAACTGTACCTACTCCCTTATTGGAAAGTAGTTCATCACGAGAAATCGGTTCCTGTGACTACTACACCAATTAGTGAGGAAGCTAATGATGATGATCATGTAACTTCAGATCAAGTTACTACCAAACCTCGTAGGTCAACCAGAGTAAGATCCGCACCAGAGTGGTACGGTAATCCTATTCTGGAAGTCATGTTACTTGACCATGATGAACCTACGAACTATGAGGAAGCGATGATGAGCCCAGATTCCGCAAAATGGTTTGAGGCCATGAAATCTGAGATATGATCCATGTATGAGAACAAAGTATGGACTTTGATGGATTTGCCTGATGATCGGCAAACCATAGAAAATAAATGTATCTTCAAGAGGAAGACGGACGTTGATAGTAGTGTTACTATCTACAAAGCTAGACTTGTCGAAAAAGGTTCTTGACAAAGTTCAAGGTGTTGACTACGATGAAATTTTCTCACTCGTAGCGATGCTTAAGTCTGTCCAAATCATGTTAGCAATTGCCGCATTTTTATGAAATCTGGCAAATGGATAAACAAAACTACATTCCTTAATGGATTTAAAGAAGAGTTGTATATGATGCAACCAGAAGGTTTTGTCAATCCTAAAGGTGCTAACAAAATACGCAAGCTCCAGCGATCCATCTATGGACTGGTGCAAGCATCTCGGAGTTGGAATATACACTTTGATAAGTTGATCAAAGCATATAGTTTTATACAGACTTGCGGTGAAGCCTATATTTAATAGAAAGTGAGTGGGAGCACTACAGCATTTCTGATAAGTATATGTGAATGACATATTGTAGATCGGAAATAATGTAGAATTATTCTGCAAAGCATAAAGGAGTGTTTGAAAGGAGTTTTTCAAAGAAAGACCTCGGTGAAGCTGCTTACATATTGAGCATCAAGATCTATAGAGATAGATCAAGACGCTTGATAAGTTTTTTCAATGAGTACATACCTTGACAAGATTTTGAAGTAGTTCAAAATGGAACAGTCAAAGAAAGAGTTCTTGCCTGTGTTACAAGGTGTGAAATTGAGTAAGACTCAAAACCCGACCACGGCAGAAGATAGAAAGAGAATGAAAGTCATTCCCTATGCCTTGGCCATAGGTTCTATAAAGTATGCCATGCTGTGTACCAGATCTATTGTATACCCTACACTGAGTTTGGCAAGGGAGTACAATAGTGATCTAGGAGTAGATCACTGGACAGCGGTCAAAATTATCCTTAGTGGAATAAGGATATGTTTCTCGATTATGGAAGTGACAAAAGGTTCGTCGTAAAGGGTTACGTCGATGCAAGTTTTGACACCGATCTGGATGACTCTAAGTCTCGATCTAGATACATATTGAAAGTGGGAGCAATTAGCTAGAGTAGCTCCGTGCAGAGCATTGTAGACATAGAAAATTGCAAAATACATAACGGATCTGAATGTGAAAGACCCGTTGACTAAGATTCTCTCACAAGCAAAACATGATCACACCTTAGTACTCTTTGGGTGTTAATCACATAGCGATGTGAACTAGATTACTGAATCTAGTAAACCCTTTGGGTGTTGGTCACATGGCGATGTGAACTATGGGTGTTAATCACATGATGATGTGAACTATCGATGTTAATCACATGGTGATGTGATCTAGATTATTGACTCTAGTGCAAGTGGGAGACTGAAGGAAATATGCCCTAGAGGCAATAATAAAGTTATTATTTATTTCCTTATATCATGATAAATGTTTATTATTCATGCTAGAATTGTATTAACCGGAAACATAATACATGTGTGAATATATAGACAAACAGAGTGTCACTAGTATGCCTCTACTTGACTAGCTTGTTAATCAAAGATGGTTATGTTTCCTAACCATAGACAAAGAGTTGTTATTTGATTAACGGGATCACATCATTAGTTGAATGATCTGATTGACATGACCCATTCCGTTAGCTTAGCACCCGATCGTTTAGTATGTTGCTATTGCTTTCTTCATGACTTATACATGTTCCTATGACTATGAGATTATGCAACTCCCGTTTACCGGAGGAACACTTTGTGTGCTACCAAACGTCACAACGTAACTGGGTGATTATAAAGGTGCTCTACAGGTGTCTCCAAAGGTACTTGTTGGGTTGGCGTATTTCGAGATTAGGATTTGTCACTCCGAATGTCGGAGAGGTATCTCTGGGCCCTCTCGGTAATGCACATCACATAAGCCTTGCAAGCAATGCAACTAATGAGTTAGTTGCGAGATGATGTATTACGGAACGAGTAAAGAGACTTGCCGGTAACGAGATTGAACTAGGTATTGGATACCGACGATCGAATCTCGGGCAAGTAACATACCGATGACAAAGGGAACAACGTATGTTGTTATGCGGTCTGACCGATAAAGATCTTCGTAGAATATGTAGGAACCAATATGGGCATCCAGGTCCCGCTATTGGTTATTGACCGGAGACGTGTCTCGGTCATGTCTACATTGTTCTCGAACCGTAGGGTCCGCACGCTTAAGGTTTCGATGACAGTTATATTATGAGTTTATGAGTTTTGATGTACCGAAGGAGTTCGGAGTCCCGGATGAGATCGGGGACATGACGAGGAGTCTCGAAATGGTAGAGACGTAAAGATCGATATATTGGACGACTATATTCGGAGTTCGGAAAGGTTCCGAGTGATTCGGGTATTTATCGGAGTACCGGAGAGTTACGGGAGTTCGCCGGGGAGAAGTATTGGGCCTTATTGGGCCATACGGGAAAGAGAGAGGGGCTGTCTAGGGCAGGCCGCGCGCCCCCCCATGGCCTAGTCCGAATTGGACTAGTGGGAGGGGCCGCACCCCCTCCTTCCTTCCCTTCTCTCTTCCCCTTCCTTGTCTCCTACTCCTACTACATGGAAGGACTCCTAGTTGGACTAGGAAAGGGGGAATCCTACTCCCGGTGGGAGTAGGACTCCCCTAGGGCGCGCCATAGAGAGGGCCGGCCCTCCCCTCCTCCACTCCTTTATATACGGGGGCAGGGGCACCCCATAGACACACAAGTTGATCTTCGTGATCGTTCCTTAGCCGTGTGCGGTGCCCCCCTCCACGATATTACACCTCGGTCATATTGTAGCGGTGCTTAGGCGAAGCCCTGCGACGGTTGAACATTAAGATCGTCACCACACCATCATGCTGACGGAACTCCTCCCCGAAGCTTTGCTGGATCGGAGCCCGGGGAGCGTCATCGAGCTGAACGTGTGCCAAGAACTCGGAGGTGCCGGAGTAACGGTGCTTGGATCGGTTGAACCGGGAAGACGTACGACTACTTCCTCTATGTTGTGTCAACGCTTTCGCTTCGGTCTACGAGGGTACATAGACAACACTCTCCCCTCTCGTTGCTATGCATCACCATGATCTTGCGTGTGCGTAGGAAATTTTTTGAAATTACTACGTTCCCCAACAATTTGGAGGATGGACTCCGGAGCTAAGTCGTGGAACTCTAGCTCGTAATAAAACATGAGCCCCCTCACGAAGGGATCAATCGGGAAGCTTAGCCCCCGAAGGAAGTGAGATGCGAACACCACGCTCTCACTGGGCTGGGGAGTGGGAATGGCCTGCCCTTGAGCAGGCAGCCTATGTGAGATTTCGCCGGTTAGATACCTGGCATCTCTCAGCTTTCGCACATCTTCTTCCGTAACGGAGGAAGGCATCCACCGGTCTTCAAGGTCAGAGCCGGACATCGTCGAAGGTCTGAAGCGCCTAAAACTAGAGCTTTGGGTGTTGGAACTCGAAGCAAGGGGCGGATTCGATTGGATTGAAAAGAAGGGAGCCGAGCCTTGGTACCTTTATAAAGGAGTTGAATACCAAGAGCCCTCCCCGAAACTGTTTGAGACTCGCTTTCAATTAGGGAGTCATACCAAAGGCACGGTTGGGTTACCCACACCCGTATTAATGAGAATCCCGGAATAAGGGGACATGATCTCTGCTTTGACAAGACGTGCCAAGGAAACCGCCTCGCTAAACGCGCTGAGGTGGAACAATGAAATAAATAAAGAGCCTGGCTGTGGCATGATGTCACGCCACGGAATACGTCAGCAGATCTGATTAATACAAATATTATTCTCTCTACGAAGGAATGTGGAACTTATTTTGCAGAGCCGGACACTACCCTGGTGTTCAACATCTTCTGTGAAATATTCAGAGGAGGAACCCGCCTTGCAATGCCAAAGACAACTTGCGTGCCGGACTCGTCGTCATTGAAGCCTGGTTCAGGGGCTACTGAGGGAGTCCTGGATTAGGGGGTGTCCGGATGGCCGGACTATGACCTTCGGCCCGACTCCTGGACTACGAAGATACAAGATTGAAGACTCCGTCCCGTGTCCGGATGGGACTTTCCTTGGCGTGGAAGGCAAGCTTGGCGATACGATATGAAGATCTCCTCCCATTGTAACCGACTCTGTGTAACCCTAGCCCTCTCCGGTGTCTATATAAACCGGAGAGTTTTAGTCCGTAGGACGAACAACAATCATACCATAGGCTAGATTCTAGGGTTTAGCCACTCCGATCTCGTGGTAGATCTACTCTTGTACTACCCATATCATCAATATTAATCAAGCAGGAGTAGGGTTTTACCTCCATCGAGAGGGCCCGAACCTGGGTAAAAACATCGTGTCCCTTGTCTCCTGTTACTATCCGCCTAGACGCACAGTTCGGGACCCCCTACCCGAGATCCGCCGGTTTTGACACCGACACCCATGCTTTGTTTTCTTCTTGGAGGGGTTATCCTCTGTTGCCTCATCGCCATTGGTTTCTTTTGGAGTGTCCACCATATATATATCGTATGAAGAGGTGGCTGTCCACCGCCGTGTGAGCGGTGGTTCCTGTACGTCTCCTGCATCGTCGTCCATACCGTCGATGTCTTCGAAGTCGAAGTCAAGCACGTTAGTTAAATCATCGACCGTGGCAATGAAGTGGGTGGTGGGTGGGCAGCAAATTCCTTCGTCACCTGCTTCCCACTCAAGCCGGACATAGTTCTGTTGGGGAACGTAGCAAAAATTGAAAATTTTCCTACGTGTCACCAAGATCTATCCATGGAGAGACTAGCAACAAGGGGAAGGAGAGTGCATCTACATACCCTTGTAGATCGCTAAGCGGAAGCGTTCAAGAGAACGGGGTTGAAGGAGTCGTACTCGTCGTGATTCAAATCACCGGAGATCCTAGTGTTGAACGGACGGCACCTCTGCGTTCAACACACGTACAGCCCGGTGACGTCTCCCATGCCTTGATACAGCAAGGAGAGAGGGAGAGGTTGAGGAAGAATCCATCCAGCAGCAGCACGACAGCGTGGTGGTGGTGGAGGAGCATGGCAATCCTGCAGGGCTTCGCCAAGCACCGCGGGAGAGGAGGAGGACTTGGGAGAGGGGGAGGGTTGCGCCAAAACTTTGGTAAAGCTCCCATGCGCCTCCCCACTATATATAGGGGTGGAGGGGGCTGGTTCCTTGCCCTCCAAGCCCATTGGGGCGTTGGCAAAGGTGGGAGGAAAGAAATCCCATCATTTCCTTCCCCACCGATTGTTATCCCCCCTTTTTTAGGGATCTTGATGATTTTATTCCTTCTAAGGGGGAATCTTGGTGTGCCTTGACCAGGGGTGTGGGGCCTTGCCCCTACTACCCACGTACATGTGGGTCCCCCCATGCAGGTGGGCCCCACTCCGGAACCTTCTAGAACCTTCCCGGTACAATACCGAATATTCCCGAACATTTTCCGGTGGCCAAAATAGGACTTCCCATATATAAATCTTTACCTCCGGACCATTCCGGAACTCCTCGTGACGTCCGGGATCTCATATGGGACTCTGAACAACATTCGGCAACCACATACAGACTTCCTTTATAACCCTAGCGTCATCGAACCTTAAGTGTGTAGACCCTACGGGTTCGGGAACCATGCAGACATGACCGAGACGTTCTACGGTCAATAACCAACAGCGGGATCTGGATACCCATGTTGGCTCCCACATGTTCCACGATGATCTCATCGGATGAACCACGATGTCAAGGACTCAATCGATCTCGTATACAATTCCCTTTGTCTAACGGTATTGTACTTGCCCGAGATTCGATCGTCGGTATACCGATACCTTGTTCAATCTCATTACCGGCAAGTCTCTTTACTCGTTCCGTAACACATCATCCCGCGATCAACTCTTTGATCACATTGTGCACATTATTATGATGTCCTACCGAGTGGGCCCAGAGATACCTCTCCGTCACACGGAGTGACAAATCCCAGTCTCGATTCATGCCAACCCAACAGACACTTTCGGAGATACCTGTAGTGCACCTTTATAGCCACCCAGTTACGTTGTGACGTTTGGTACACCCAAAGCATTCCTACGGTATCCGGGAGTTGCACAATCTCATGGTCTAAGGAAAAGATACTTGACATTAGAAAAGCTTTAGCATACGGATTACACGATCTCTGTGCTAGGCTTAGGATTGGGTCTTGTCCATCACATCATTCTCCTAATGATGTGATCCCGTTATCAACGACATCCAATGTCCATGGTCAGGAAACCGTAACCATCTATTGATCAACGAGCTAGTCAACTAGAGGCTTACTAGGGACATGGTGTTGTCTATGTACCCACACATGTATCTGAGTTTCCTGTCAATACAATTATAGCATGGATAATAAACGATTATCATGAACAAGTAAATATAATAATAACTAATTTATTATTGCCTCTAGGGCATATTTCCAACAGTCTCCCACTTGCACTAGAGTCAATAATCTAGTTCACATCGCCATGTGATTAACACTCACAGGTCACATCGCCATGTGACCAACATCCAAAGAGTTTACTAGTGTCACTAAACTAGTTCTCATCACCATGTGATTAAGACTCAGTGAGTTCTGGGGGTTGATCATGTTTTGCTTGTGAGAGAGGTTTTAGTCAACGGGTCTGCAACATTCAGATCCGTATGTACTTCGCAAATCTCTAGGTCATATTGTAAATGCTGCTTCCACGCTCCACTTGGAGCTATTCCAAATGGTTGCTCCACTATACGTATCCGGTTTGCTACTCAGAGTCATTCGAATAGGTGTTAAAGCTTGCATCGACGTAACCCTTTATGTCGAACTCTTTATCACCTCCATAATCGAGAAACATATCCTTATTCCTCTAAGGATAATTTTGACCGCTATCTGGTGATCCACTCCTTGATCACCTTTGTACCCTCTTGCCAGATATGTAGCAAGGCACACATCAGGTGCGGTACACAGCATAGCATACTGTAGAGCCTACGTCTAAAGCATAGGGGATGACCTTCATCCTTTCTCTCTATTCTGTCGTGGTCGAGCTTTAAGTCTTAACTTCGTACGTTACAACTCAGGCAAGAACTCCTTCTTTGACTGATCCATCTTGAACACCTTAAAGATCACGTCAAGGTATGTGCTCATTTGAAAGTATTATTAAGCATTTTGATCTATCTTATAGATCTTGACGCTTATTGTTCAAGTAGCCTAATCCATGTTTTCCATTGAAAACACTTTTCAAATATGCTTTCTAGAAATTCTACATCATTTCTGATCAACAATATGTTTACAACATATACTTATCAGAAATTCTATAGTGCTCCCACTCACTTCTTTGGAAATACAAGTTTCTCATAAACTTTGTATAAACCCAAAATCTTTGATCATCTCATCAAAGTGCACATTCCAACTCCGAGATGCTTACTCCAGTCCTTAGAAGGATCGCTGGAGCCAGCATACCTTTTAGCATCCTTAGGATCGACAAAACTTTTCTGATTGTATCACATACAACCTTTCCTTATGAAAACTGGTAAGGAAACTCGTCTTGACATCCATCTGCCAGATTTCATAAATGCAGCTAATGCTAACATGATTCTGACGGACTTAAGCATCGCTACGGATGAGAAAATCTCATCGTAGTCAACTCCTTGAACTTGTGAAAAACTCTTCACCACAAGTCGAGCTTCATAGATGGTGACATTACCGTCCACGTCCGTCTTCTTCTTAAAGATCCATTTATCTCAATGGCTTGCCGATCATCGGGCAAGTCCACCAAAGTCCATGCTTTGTTCTGATACATGGATCCTATCTCGGATTTCATGGCTTCTAACCATTTGTCGGAATTTGGGCCCACCATCGCTTCTCCATAGCTCGTAGGTTCATTGTTGTCTAGTAACATGACCTTCAAGACAGGATTACTGTACCACTCTAAAGTAGTACGCATCCTTGTCACCCTACGAGGTACGGTAGTGACTTGATCCAAAACTTCATGATCACTATCATAAGCTTCTACTTTAATTGGTGTAGGCGCCACAGGAACAACTTCATGTGCCCTGCTACATACTTGTTGAAGTGACGGTTCAATAACCTCATCAAGTCTCCACCATCCTCCCACTCAATTTTCGAGACAAACTTTTCCTCGAGAAAGGACCCGATTCAAGAAACAATCCCTATTGCTTTCGGATCTGAATTAGGAGGTATACCCAACTGTTTTGGGTGTCCTATGAAGATGCATTTTATCCGCTTTGGGTTCGAGCTTATCAACCTGAAACTTTTTCACATAAGCGTCGCAGCCCCAAACTTTTAAGAAACGACAACTTAGGTTTCTTCAAACCATAGTTCAAACGGTGTCGTCTCAACGGAATTACGTGGTGCCCTATAAAGTGAGTGTGGTTGTCTCTAATGCCTAACCCATGAACGATAGTGGTAATTTGATAAGAGACATCATGGTACGCACCATATCCAATAGGGTGCAACTATGATGTTCGGACACACCATCACACTATGGTGTTCCAGGCGGTATTAATTGTGAAACAATTTCCACAATGTCTTAATTGCGTGCCAAAGCTCGTAACTCAGATACTCATCTCTATGATCATATCATAGACATTTTATCCTCTTGTCATGATGATCTTCAACTTCATTCTGAAATTACTTGAACCATTCAATAATTCAGACTTGTGTTTCATCAAGTAAATATACTCAGTATCTACTCAAATCATCCGTGAAGTAAGAACATAACGATATCCACTGCATGCCTGAGCACTCATTGGACTGCACACATCAAAATGTATTACTTCCAACAAGGTGCTTTCTTGTTCCATCTTACTGAAAACGAGGCTTTTCCAGTCATCTTGCCCATGTGGTATGATTTGCATGTCTCAAGTGATTCAAAATCAAGTGAGTCCAAAACGGTCCATTTGCATGGAGTTTCTTCATGCATATACACCAATAGACATGGTTCGCATGTCTCAAACTTTTCAAAAATGAGTGAGTCCAAAGATCCATCAACATGGAGCTTCTTCATGCGTTTTACACCAATATGACTTACATGGCAGTGCCACAAGTAAGTGGTACTATCATTACTATCTTATATCTTTTGGCATGAAAATGTGTATCACTACGATCGAGATTCAATAAACCATTCCTTTAGGTGCAAGACCATTGAAGGTATTATTCAAATAAATAGAGTAACCATTATTCTCCTTAAATGAATAACCGTATTGCGATAGACATAATCCAATCATGTCTATGCTCAACGCAAACACCAAATGACAATTATTCAGGTTTAATACTAATCTTGATGGTAGAGGGAGCGTGCGATGTTTGATCACATCAAAATTGGAAACACTTCCAACACATATCGTCAGCTCTCCTTTAGCTAGTCTCCGTTTATTCCGTAGCTCTTTTATTTCGAGTTACTAACACTTAGCAACCGAACCGGTATCTTAATACCCTGGTGCTACTAGGAGTACTAGTAAAGTACACCTTAACATAATGTATATCCAATATACTTCTATCGACCTTGCCAGCCTTCTCATCTACCAAGTATCTAGGGTAATGCTGCTCTAGTGGCTGTTCCCCTTATTACAGAAGCACTTAGTCTCGGGTTTGGGTTCAACCTTGGGTTTCTTCACTAGAGCAGCAGCTGATTTGCCGTTTCATGAAGTATCCCTTCTTGCCCTTGCCCTTCTTGAAACTAGTGGTTTCACCAACCATCAACAATTGATGCTCCTTCTTGATTTCTACTTTCGCAGTGTCAAACATCGCGAATACCTCAAGGATCATCATATCTATCCCTGATATGTTATAGTTCATCACGAAGCTCTAGCAGCTTGGTGGCAATGACTTTGGAGAAACATCACTATCTCATCTGGAAGATCAACTCCCACTCGATTCAAGTGATTGTTGCACTTAGACAATATGAGCACAAGCTCAACGATTGAGCTTTTCTCCCTTAGTTTGCAGGTTAAGAAACTCGTCGGAGGCCTCATACCTCTTGACGTGGGCACGAGCCTGAAATCCCAATTTCAGCCCTCGAAACATCTCATATGTTCCGCGACGTTTCGAAAAACGTCTTTGGTGCCTCTACTCTAAACCATATAACTGAACTATCACGTAGTTATCAAAACGTGTATGTCCGATGTTCGAAACATCCACATACGATGTTTCGGGTTTAGCACACTGAGAGGTGCATTAAGGACATAATCTTTCTACTGTCCGCATAATCGCTACTGTCAACTTTCAACTATATTTTTCTCTAGGAACATATCTAAACAGTGGAACTAAAGCGCGAGCTTACGACATAATTTGCAAAGATCTTTTGACTATATTCAGGATAATTAAGTTCATCTTATCAAATCCCACTCAGATAGACATCCCTCTAGTCATCTAAGTGATTACATGATCCGAGTCAACTAGGCCGTGTCCGATCATCACGTGAGACGGACTAGCCATCATCGGTGAACATCTTCATGTTGATCGTATCTACTATACGACTCATGCTCGACCTTTCAGTCTCTTGTGTTCCGAGGCCATGTCTGTACATGCTAGGCAAGTCAAGTTAACCTAAGTGTTTCGCGTGTGTAAATCTGGCTTACACCCGTTGTATGTGAACGTAAGAATCTATCACACCCGATCATCACGTGGTGCTTCGAAACGACGAACTTTCGCAACGGTGCACAGTTAGGGGGAACACTTTCTTGAAATTTTAATGAGGGATCATCTTATTTACTACCGTCGTCCTAAGCAAATAAGATGCATAAACATGATAAACATCACATGCAATCAAATAGTGACATGATATGGCCAATATCATTTTGCTCCTTTTGATCTCCATCTTCGGGGCTCCATGATCATCGTCGTCACCGGCATGACACCATGATCTCCATCATCATGATCTCCATCATCGTGTCTCCATGAAGTTGTCTCGCCAACTTATTACTTCTACTACTATGGCTACCGGTTAGCAATAAAGTAAAGTAATTACATGGCGTCGTTCAATGACACGCAGGTTATACAATAAATAAAGACAACTCCTATGGCTCCTGCCGGTTGTCATACTCATCGACATGCAAGTCGTGATTCCTATTACAAGAACATGATCAATCTCATACATCACATATCATTCATCACATTCTTCATGGCCATATCACATCACATAGCATACCCTGCAAAAACAAGTTAGACGTCCTCTAATTGTTGTTTGCATGTTTTACGTGGCTGCTATGGGTTTCTAGCAAGAACGTTTCTTACCTACACAAAACCATAACGTGATATGCCCATTGCTATTTACCCTTCATAAGGACCCTTTTCATCGAATCCGTTCCGACTAAAGTGGGAGAGACTGGCACCCGCTAGCCACCTTATGCACCAAGTGCATGTTAGTCGGTGGAACCTGTCTCACGTAAGTGTACATGTAAGGTCGGTCTGGGCCGCTTCATCCCACAATACCATCGAAACAAGATTGGACTAGTAATGGTAAGCATATTGAACAAAATCAACGCCCACAACAACTTGTGTTCTACTCGTGCATAGAAACTACGCATAGACCTAGCTCATGATGCCACTGTTGGGGAACGTAGCAAAAATTGAAACTTTTCCTACGTGTCACCAAGATCTATCTATGGAGAGACTAGCAACGAGGGGAAGGAGAGTGCATCTACATACCCTTGTAGATCGCTAAGCGGAAGCGTTCAAGAGAACGGGGTTGAAGGAGTCGTACTCGTCGTGATCCAAATCACCGGAGATCCTAGTGCCGAACGGACGGCACCTCCGCGTTCAACACACGTACAGCCCGGTGACGTCTCCCATGCCTTGATCCAGCAAGGAGAGAGGGAGAGGTTGAGGAAGAATCCATCCAGCAGTAGCACGACGGCGTGGTGGTGGAGGAGGAGCATGGCAATCCTGCAGGGCTTCGCCAAGCACCGCGGGAGAGGAGGAGGACTTGGGAGAGGGGGAGGGCTGCGCCAGAACTTTGGTAAAGCTCCCATGCGCCTCCCCACTATATATAGGGGTGGAGGGGGCTGGTTCCTTGCCCTCCAAGTCCATTGGGGCGTTGGCAAAGGTGGGAGGAAAGAAATCCCATCATTTCCTTCCCCACCGATTGTTATCCCCCCTTTTTTAGGGATCTTGATCTTATCCCTTCGGGATATGATCTTATTCCTTCTAAGGGGGAATCTTGGTGTGCCTTGACCAGGGGTGTGGGCCTTGCCCCCACTACCCACGTTCATGTGGGTCCCCCCATGCAGGTGGGCACCACTCCGGAACCTTCTAGAACCTTCCCGGTACAATACCGAAAATTCCCGAACATTTTCCGGTGGCCAAAATAGGACTTCCCATATATAAATCTTTACCTCCGGACCATTCCGGAACTCCTCGTGACGTCCGGGATCTCATCCGGGACTCCGAACAACATTCGGCAACCACATACAAACTTCCTTTATAACCCTAGCATCATCGAACCTTAAGTGTGTAGACCCTACGGGTTCGGGAACCATGCAGACATGACCGAGACGTTCTACGGTCAATAACCAACAGCGGGATCTGGATACCCATGTTGGCTCCCACATGTTCCACGATGATCTCATCGGATGAACCACGATGTCAAGGACTCAATCGATCCCGTATACAATTCCCTTTGTCTAACGGTATTGTACTTGCCCGAGATTCGATCGTCGGTATACCGATACCTTGTTCAATCTCGTTACCGGCAAGTCTCTTTACTCGTTCCGTAACACATCATCCCGCGATCAACTCTTTGATCACATTGTGCACATTATGATGATGTCCTACCGAGTGGGCCCAGAGATACCTCTCCGTCACACGGAGTGACAAATCCCAGTCTCGATTCGTGCCAACCCAACAGACACTTTCGGAGATACCTGTAGTGCACCTTTATAGCCACCCAGTTACGTTGTGACGTTTGGTACACCCCAAAGCATTCCTACGGTATCCGGGAGTTGCACAATCTCATGGTCTAAGGAAAAGATACTTGACATTAGAAAAGCTTTAGCATACGAACTACACGATCTCTGTGCTAGGCTTAGGATTGGGTCTTGTCCATCACATCATTCTCCTAATGATGTGATCCCGTTATCAACGACATCCAATGTCCATGGTCAGGAAACCGTAACCATCTATTGATCAACGAGCTAGTCAACTAGAGGCTTACTAGGGACATGGTGTTGTCTATGTACCCACACATGTATCTGAGTTTCCTGTCAATACAATTATAGCATGGATAATAAACGATTATCATGAACAAGTAAATATAATAATAACTAATTTATTATTGCCTCTAGGGCATATTTCCAACAAGTTCGGCCCAGAGCCTCCTGACAGAGAGAGAGACTTTAATGAGTTCAGCATGTCGCCAAAGGGCGAGTGCTGAAAGATGTCTGCAGCGGTAAACTCCATTACTAGAGCCCAACCTGGCTCGAGGGTATGCGGACCAGAACCAACAACCGGATACGAGTCCGGGGGCCCAGGGTTACAGGCCTCCATAGAGGTGAGACCTGTGTTTGGCTCCACCGCCGATGAGTATGCGGCCTGCGGTGTGGGGTCTACCCCTCCATCCTTGGGCAACGCAACCTGCTCCGGATTTAGATCCGGGGCCACTGCAGGGGTGATGTCCTGAGGATTGTCCGACAGCAGGTCTAGGTTGTGCTCGTCGTGACTGTCCGGCGCTCCTAGCACAGGGCCGAATCCGTCGAAGATCAAGTCTCCGCTAATATCCGCCGTGTACTTCAAGTTTCCGAACCTGATCTGGTGGCCAGGGGCGTGGCTGTCGACCTGCTCCAGATGACCAAGCGAATTGGCCCGTAGTGCAAAGCCGCCGAACACAAAGATCTGTCCGGGGAGAAAAGTCTCGCCCTGGATCGTGTTGTTAGTGATTGAAGACGCCATCAAGCCTCGGAGCGACGACATAGAAGAACTCTCAATGAAAGCACCAATGTCGGTGTCAAAACCGGCGGATCTCGGGTAGGGGGTCCCGATCTGTGCGTCTTAGGCTGATGGTAACGAGAAGCAAGGGACACGATGTTTACCCAGGTTTGGGCCCTCTCGATGGAGGTAAAACCCTACTTCCTGCTTGATTAATATTGAAGATATGAGTAGTACAAGAGTAGATCTACCACGAGATCGTAGAGGCTAAACCCTAAGAGCTAGCCTATGATGGTATGATTGTAATTGTGATCGGCCTTCTAAGGACCATCCTCTCCAGTTTATATAGATACCGGAGAGAGCTAGGGTTTACATGGAGTCGGTTACAAGGAAGGAAATATAATATCCGGATCGCCAAGCTTGTCTTCCACGCAAAGGAGAGTCCCATCCGGACACGGGCCGGAGTCTTGTGTCTTGTATCTTCACGCTTCAATAGTTCGGACGATGTATATAGTCCGGCTCTCCGGATACCCCCTAATCCAGGACTCCCTCACGGATGGAGAATTATTTTGGAATATTTGTTATTTTTGGAAAGTAAAATCAATGCGAGACGGTGCCCGAGGGGGCCACGAGGCAGGGGGCGCGTCCCAGGGAGGCAGGCGCGCCCTGGACCCTCATGGGCACCCCGTAAGGTGGTTGACACTCTTGTTTTGCCGCAAGAAAGCTAATTTTATGAGAAAAATTTGGGTGAAAGATTCACCCCAATCGGAGTTACGAATCTCCGGATATATAAGAAACGGTGAATGGGCAGAATCTGGGGACGCAGAAACAGAGAGAGACAAAGAGACAGATCCAATCTTGGAGGGGCTCTTGCCCCTCCCAAACCATGGGAGCCAAGTACCAGAGGGGAAACCCTTCTCCTATCGAGGGAGGAGGTCAAGGAAGAATAAGAAGAAGGGGGGCTCTCTCCCCCTTGCTTCCGGTTGTGCCGGAGCGCTGTCGGGGGCCATCATCATCACCACGATCTTCACCAACACCTCAGCCATCTTCACCAACATCTCCATCACCTTCCCCCATCTATATCCAGCGGTCCACTCTCCCGCAACCTTCTGTACCCTCTACTTGAACATGGTGCTTTGTGCTTCATATTATTATCCAATGATGTGTTGCCATCCTATGATGTCTGAGTAGATTTTCTTTGTCCTATCAGTGATTGATGAATTGCTATGATTGGTTTGAGTTGCATGTTTTATTATTAGTGCTATCCTATAGTGATCTCCATGTCGCACAAGCATGAGGGATCCCCGCTGTAGGGTTTGCAATATGTTCATAATTTGTTTATGGTGGGTGGCGTGAGTGACAGAAGCACAGACCCGAGTAAGTATGTTGTTTGTGTATGGGATAAAGGGGACTTGATGCTTTAATGCTATGGTTGGGTTTTACCTTAATGATCTTTAGTAGTTGCGGATGCTTGCTAGAGTTCCAATCATAAGTGCATATGATCCAAGAAGAGAAAGTATGTTAGCTTATGCCTCTCCCTCAAATAGAATTGCAATAGTGATTACCGGTCTAGTAAAGTAGTAAATTGCTTAGGGACAATTTCACAACTCCTACCACCACTTTTCCACACTCGCTATATTTACTTTATTGCTTCTTTATCTAAACAACCCCTAGTTTATATTTACGTGCTCTTTATTATCTTGCAAACCTATCCAACAACACCTACAAAGTCCTTCTAGTTTCATACTTGTTCTAGGTAAAGCGAACACTAAGCGTGCGTAGAGTCATATCAGTGGCAGATAGGACTTGAGAGAATATTTGTTCTACCTTTAGCTCCTCATTGGGTTCGGCACTCTTACTTATCGAAAGAGGCTACAATTATCCCCTACACTTGTGGGTTATCAATCACCACATCAAGCAGTTCTACCGGCGCGCAGGCGCCACTCAGGCGGGCTCGGGGGCTCCCCCGGGCTAGGCGGCGCCCCAAGCCAACCTCACCTTCAGCCCCGAAGATCACCCCGATGCCACGACGGGAGCAGGCGTGCTCCCGGTGCTCTGCACCCCCACCATCTGCCACGTGGCGATCACAAGGACCCTCATCGATGGCGGGGCTGGCCTCAACATGCTCTCCCCGGAGGCATTCGGCCTACTCCACGTGCCGCCCGGTCGGCTCCGTCCCTCCAAGCCTTTCTCCGGGGTCGGCGGCGGATCCACCAGGCCCATGGGGCAGATCCGCCTCCCCATCACCTTCGGGACCACACCGAGCTCGTCGACTTCGACATCGCAAGATTGACCCGCTGTACAATGCTATCCTGGGATACCCAGCCTTGGTGCAGTTTATGGCTGCAACGCACCCTGCGTACAACCTCATGAAGATGCCTGGTGAGGGATTCCTGGATTAGGGGGTATCCGGACAGCCGGACTATATACTTTGGCCGGACTGTTGGACTATGAAGATACAAGATTGAAGACTTCGTCTCGTGTCTGGATGGGACTCTCCTTTGCGTGGAAGGCAAGCTTGGCGATTCGGATGTTAGATCTCCTTCTCTGTAAACCGACTCTGTGTAACCCTAGCCCCCTCCGTGTCTATATAAACCGGAGGGTTTAGTCCATAGGACAACAACAATCATAATCATAGGCTAGCTCCTAGGGTTTAGCCTCTACGATCTCGTGGTAGATCAACTCTTGTAATACTCATATCATCAAGATCAATCAAGCAGGAAGTAGGGTATTACCTCCATCGAGAGGGCCCGAACCTTGGTAAACATCGTGTCCCCAGTCTCCTGTTACCATTAGCATTAGACGCACAGTTCGGGACCCCCTACCCGAGATCCGCCAGTTTTGACACCGACATTGGTGCTTTCATTGAGAGTTCCTTTGTGTCGTCGCTATAAGGCTCGATGGCTCCTTCAATCATCAACAACAACATGGTACGGGGTGAGACCTTTCCTCCTGGACAGATCTTTGTGTTCAGCGGCTTCGCACTGTGGGCCAACTCGTTTGGCCATCTGGAGCAGATCGACAGCTACGCCCCCGGCTGTCAGGTTAGGTTCGGAAACTTGAATTACACGGCCGATATCTGCGGAGACTTGATCTTCGACGGATTCGGGCCTACGCTAGGAGCGCCGAACAATCACGACGAGCGCGGCTCAGATTGGCTGTCGGACAGTATTCAGGATATCGCACCTACAGCAGCCCCGGACCTAAATCCGGGGCATATCGCATCATCCGAGGATGGGTGGATGGACCCCGCCGCGGAAACCGCATACTCACCGGTGTTGGAGCCGAACACACACTCCACCTCTAAGGAAATCTGTGTTGCCGGACCCCCGGACTTGTTTCCGGCCGCGGGTCCCAGACCGCGCGCATCCGTGCCCATCGAAGCCGATTGGGCACCAATCATGGAATTCACTGACGCGGATATCTTTCAGCGCTCGCCCTTTGGCGACGTGCTAAACTCTTTAAGGTCTCTCTCTTTATCAGAAGACTCTTGGCCGAACTATGTCCGACTCGAATGGGATACGGACGACGAGGAAAATGACAACCCGCCCACCACCCACTTCATAGCCATTGTCGACGATACAACAGACATGCTTGAATTCGACTCCGACGACATCGACGGTATGGACGTCGATGCAGGGGACGATCTGGAACCACCGCCCACGGGGCGCTGGACTGCCACCTCATCATATGACATATATATGTTGGACACGCCTAAGGAGGACAACATCGACAAAAAGGACACAACGGAGGATAAACCCCCCGGACAAAAGCCAAAACAACGGCGCAAGCGCCACTCTAAGTCCAGTCACAGTAAATATAGCGATAACAGCGCAAGAAAAGTTGACACTCCGGACAACTCCAATGGCAACAATGACCATATGGACCCAGCGATGGAGCAGGACGAGCCAGGCCACGCTAAACACAGCCCGGAGCAGACGCCCAAACACAGGGATCCCGAGGGCTGAACTCATCAACCTGCCTCCCGAGAGGAGTACAGTCCGGTCGACGATGCATTCATCATCCCGGAAAAACGTTTGGAACAAGATAACCTCCGAAGAAGGCTTATGGCCACTGCGAGGAGCCTAAAGAAGCAGAAGCAAAGGCTTAAGGCCGCGCAGGATACGCTCAACCGCCGATGGAATAAGGTGTTGGACATTGAAGGAAAATATGGCGACGATCGCCACACATAGAGCTATCCAAAACGCAAACTGCTGCCCGAATTCGACGATGAGGCCGTAGAGCCCATTCCCCCGAAGAGCAATACGGCCAATCGGCCGGACCAACCACTTCATGGCCGCGGTAGAGCAGCCACTAACGTCGCACATGATTTACGTGAGCACCTAGACAAAAAGGTCGGCGCCACCAGGTCCATCTATGGATCCAGAGGACATGCTCCGACGCGGAACTATGGTCACCAAAACGATCTCGCCGATCGAATACCAGTTTGGAATCAAACCCGGACACAACAACAGTCGACGGCATGCCACGATATGTCCAAATTTAGAGGGGCTGCGCACCCTCTGTGCTTCACCGATGAGGTGCTGGATCACGAATTTCCACAGGGATTCAAACCTGTGAACATAGAGGCGTACGACGGAACGACAAACCCTGGGGTCTAGATTGAGGACTTTATCCTTCATATCCACATGGCTCGTGGGGATGACCTCCACGCCATCAAATACCTTCCCCTCAATTTGAAAGGGCTAGCTCAGCACTGGTTGAAAAGCCTCCCCGAAAATTCAATCGGAAGTTGGGAGGAACTTGAGGACGCTTTCAGGGCCAATTTTCAAGGGACCTACGTCCGACCTCCGGATGCAGACGATTTAAGTCACATAATACAACAGCCCGGAGAGTCAGCCCGCAAGCTTTGGAACAGATTTCTCACTAAGAAGAATCAAATTGTTGACTGTCCAGATGCCGAAGCCCTAGCGGCCTTCAAGCACAGTATCTGGGACGAGTGGCTTGCCAGGCACCTCGGCCAATAAAAGTCAAGGACAATGGCAGCCTTAACAAGCCTCATGACCCGCTTTTGCGCGGGTGAGGACAGCTGGTTGGCCCGTAGAGGCACCAGCAACCCAGGCACATCCCAAATCAGGGATGGCAACAGGAAGCCACGGCGCAATAAGAACAAGCGTCGAAACAACGAAGAAAGTCCGGACAACACGTCGGTCAACACCGGATTCAGAGGCTCCAGACCCGGTAAAAGAAAGAAGCCATTTAAAGACAGCAAAGAAGGACCGTATGGCCTAAACAAAGTCCTGGACAGGTTGTGCCAAATCCATGGCACCCCCGAAAAGCCTGCGAATCACACTCACAGAGAATGCTGGGTCTTAAAGCAGGCCGGCAAGTTAAATGCCGAACACAAGGGAAGGGAGACACCAAGTGAAGACGAGGATGAGCCTCGCCAGCCGAACACTGGGGGACAGAAAAAGTTCCCACCAGAAGTCAAAATAGTAAACATGATCTACGCGTCTTACATACCAAAAAGAAGGCGCAAACACGCGCTCAGAGACGCATATGCTATAGAGCCCGTCGCCCCTAAATTCAACCCCTGGTCGGCCTGCCCGATCACCTTTGATCACAGCGACCACCCGACTAGTATCCGGCACGGAGGATCGGCTGCCTTGGTGCTCGACTCAATAATTGATGAATACCATCTCACTCGAGTCCTCATGGACGATGGCAGTAGTCTTAATCTGATATATCAGGACACCATCCGCACGATGGGGATAGACCCATCCAGAATCAGCCAAAGTAACACCACCTTTAAAGGAGTGATACCAGGCGTTGAGGCCCGCTACAGAGGCTCCCTCGTATTAGAGGCGACATTCGGTTCTCCCGACAACTCCAGAAGCGAAGAATTACTCTTCGACATCGCTCCCTTCAGCAGCGATTATCATGCATTACTCGGAAGAGCGGCCTTCGCTCATTCCAACGCAGTACCAAACTACGCCTACCTTAAACTCAAGATGCCCGGTCCACGTGGTGCCATCACTGTTAGCGGAATCATAGAGAGCTCCTTGCGCGTGGAAGAGTATGCGGCGGCTCTAGCAGCCGGACACTAAGCGGCCTTCCCTCTTAGAATGCATGATTGGTCGTTAAGGCCATGGACACGGTTAGAGGAGTCCGGTGCACCACCATCGGTAACAGCCCAGATAAACCTAAGCTGGGTGCTATACATATACCCCCATAGATGGTACCAGGGGCTGCAAAACATGTAATAAGGCCCACAATTCAGCTTGACCTTATTAATATGGCAATACCTTACATTCTTAACATTCATTGAGAATAAACAACTTTTCGCACGACTTACTCCATACTCTTTTACATGAGTTTTTCATTTTTACAGACACTATTCGTGTGATGCCCTTCAAGGATACGGCACAACGAAGACAAAGGCGCAGACATGCAGCAGGGCCCCGCTCAAAGGTTTCTCTTTAGATTAAGCCCATGTGTAAACCTTCTTTACTGTCTCTTGTTGCTTGACATCCCACGGGTATTCAATACACCCACGGGGGATAATGGCGTTATAGTCATTTCGCTACGACACATCAATGCACGTACCTGGAAATACAGGGTTCATAATCGAGGGCGTTGCTCAGCCCAGTATATGTTATAAAGTCTGAATACCTTCGGGAGTGTTCGGCGTCACGAGTTTGGCCTTATATGCATCAGCTCCGAATCATGTCTTTGGTCAAATGTTGGGTTTGCCCGGCTCCTGGGTTTGCTGTCTTACGTTCAGTTTTATCGGCTAAGGCGGCCAAAGGAGAACTACTGCGATTGTGCCCTGGTTATTCCGGACGCGCACCTCGGTAGAGAAAGCCGAAAAATGACTGTCATGATACAGCGAGAGACTGGTCAACCACTCAAGGATTCATCAGAATCTTTAGGATTCCTCTACATCAACGAAGTACCATTTCCCGGTCATGTACATACGTGCCCCTATCCGGATGCACGCGGAGGTACTAGGGGCTACATAGTAGCCCCACCGTCAAACTCCTATGGCTAAGTGAAAGTGTTAAAGCTATATAGTCCGGTTGCCTAGTTCGACGTGCGATCACCTCCTTAATGGACCAAGACGTTGGATCAAGTGCGACCACACACATTTTCTTGAACACCCCCGCATTATATGCGTGGGGGCTGAAGCCAACGACCGCTAACTTTCAGGTTATATACATACATAAACGCCCGCAGAGGAGGCACTATAATACTTTTAGGCGAAAGTATAAACACATCCTTTACAATTAGAATAGAATTGTTTTTACAATTGAAAGACTTGTCACTCGAACACTACATTCTTCGAGCACTGAGCCTCTATTATATGGGCACCTTCTATGACCTGCTCAAAATAGTGCTCGGCTGGGTCCTGGCTTCCTGCCGGACTCTGGGTTGCAATGCTGGTAGCCTCCATATTCGCCCAGTATGCTTTAACACGGGCAAGAGCCATCTGCACACCCTCTATGCACACCGACCTCTTCACGACATCGACTCGTGATACGACTCCAAGGAATTGTTGCACTAAACCAAAATAATTGCCCGGCCTCGGTCCCTCCGGCCATAGATGGTCTATTACAGACCTCATTGCAAGACCGGACAACCTATGGAGCTTGGCCATAGCGGCCATCCTCTCACTCAATGGCAGCGGGCGAGTCGGAGCATTGAATTGTGACCAGAACAACCTTTCTATGTCATTATCTTTCTGATCCTTGAAGAAGTTGGCTGCATCAGCCACACTTTTTGCCAGATCCGCATACACATCTTCAGCACTCCAAAGCTGATCCAGGGGAGCGTACTTTGGGTCTCCGAACTTCATCCGCAACAAATAGGGGCTTCCAGCCACGATGTCTCCGGCCTGTCAAAGCTCCTCCCACGCAGCTCTAATCTCAGAGCACGTCTCCTTGGCCGCATCTAGGGCCTTCTTTAGGTCCGCAGACTTTGCCTGATTCTCCTTCTCGAGAAGCTCATATCGGCCGGCGGCGTCCCTCAGCTCCACAACCATCTCGGCTATTTTATCTTCGCTTCAGCGATGAGCAGCCTGTTCGGCTCTCAATTCTTCGGCCACCTTTAGGGCAGTCGTATTGCTAGCCTGAGCTTGTTCCTTGGCTAGGACAAGTTCCGCCCTCAGGGCCTCCACGGCAGCAGCTCTGCCTGCAGCCAAAGCATATCATATTCATATCACACTCCTCTTAATATTTTCTAAACAAATGAGGAGAAAAGAGCACATACTCTGTGACTCGTCAAACCGCTTGTTCACAAGCGTGATGTCGGCGTCCACCACATCAATCTGTCGCCTCAGTTCGGCGAATCCAGCGATCCGGTCTATCGCCGGACCCTTAGCCATATGCACATAAGTGCATTGTGATCACTACCTGGGAGCATGATCCTTCGTTTGCCGCCTATGGCTGGCAACCAGAGTCTCAGGGGCTACTATCTATACGGAGCACACCTAGCGCGTGCGGTACAACCGAAAAATTACGTGTGTACCTCAAAGCCTTTGAGCAGGCTTGTAAAAGATTCATTCAACCCGCTTGTGGCGGATGAAATCTTCTCCAACACCATACCCATCAACATACGGTGATCCTTTGAGAGAGCAGCTCGCTCCAGAAAACCCGTCAGTGTGTCCGGCCAGGCGCCGGACTGTCCCGGACCCTTCCTATCGCCCTCCATGCGAGCCAAGCACGCTGGGCTCGGGGTGGCCGAAGTATTAGCTTCCGGCCCCAGCGGATCTGGACTCCTCCATGACAACACCTCAGGGTCACCCGCCCCATGGGGCGGAGAGGCAGGTGGGGTTTCACTCTCCATCATCTCCGGAAGAAGATCCCCCGAAGACGAACTCTGTTGAGAAGAGCTACTAGCCGATCTGCAAAAGATAGATCCTGGTTATTGTCCTCGGAAGAGGAAGCAATATCTTTTTATTCACGATTAACTTACAACTCGATGGAGGGCTGGCCCGTTTGCGGACATGATGCGGTGAGGACGCCCTCCGAGGAAGGGCCCCCTAGTGAAGTTTTCTTCCCTTGTTTAGGCACCTCTGTTTCCAAGTCTTCGGAGGCGGCCCTTTTCTTCCCGCGGGGGGAGGAAACTTTGGATTCACCTCCCCGATTATCCTCCTTCGTTGAGACGGTAATTCCCCCGGTTTGGATGTGCAATGTGTGAAGCTCGGCTTCTCTATTCTTCTCTTCCCCTTTCCTCGAAGGCACTTGGCTTAGCGCACGTCTAAGCATCCTGGCTGTTGCAGGACTAGGCGAGCCTTCGGGAAGTGGGGCCGGACACCTGATCCTCTCCGCCTTGCTAAGCCAATCCTGGCCGCTGACAGTTTTCAGAATAATGTTGTGATAAATATAAGCAAAGTGTTCGGTTACAGGGTTACTTACTTGGGTATCTGGGCGGTTGCAGCTCAGGCCCGCATCCTTGGTGGTGTCCGACACTTTACTTGTGGTTCAAAGAATAACTTATACATCCCTTCGAGCGTCATGCCGAAGAAGTGCTGAATGGTTTGCGGACCTTCCGGATTGAACTCCCACATCCGGAGAGGTCGACGCTTGCACGGCAGGGCCCGTCGAACTAGCATTACCTGAATGATTCTGACAAGACTGATATCCCTCTCAAGAAGCTCCTGAATGTGGCTCTACAATGTCGGCACATCATTAGCAGTCCCCCAGTCCAGTCCCACGTTGGCCCATGATGCCAGTTGAGGCGGAGGGCCCGAGCGGAAGGCAGGGGCAGCCGCCCACTTTGTGCCTTGGGGAGCCGTGACATAGAACCACCTCCGCTGCCACAGATCGGACACCTCCAGGAAGGAACCCTCTGGCCATGGGTCATCGGTGTTTCTGCTTATTGCAGCGCCTCCACACTCTGCGTGTCGCCCCTTAATCACCTTCGGCTTCACATTGAAGGTCTTGAGCCATAAGCCAAAGTGTGGGGTGATGTGGAGGAAGGCTTCACACACGACGATAAACGACGAGATTTGAAGGATGGAATCTGGAGCTAGATCGTGAAAATCTAGCCCATAATAGAACATGAGCCCTCTCACGAAGGGATCTAGGGTAAAACCTGAGCCTCGGAGGAAGTGATAAACGAATACAACACTCTCGTTGGGTTCGGGAGTGGGGATGACCTGCCCTGGAGCAGGAAGCCTGTGCTTGACATCGGCGGTCAGATATCTGGCCTCCCTGAGCTTCGCAATGTCCTCCTCTGTGACAAAGGAGGCCATCCACCGACCTTGAAGGTTGGATCCGGACATGATTGGAGATCCGAAGTGCCTAAGCTTGAGCTTCGGGTGTTGGAACTCGAGATGCAAAAAGGCGCAAGCATGGTAAGAAAGGGATAGGCCTCGACCCCTCTATAAAGAGGGTGAATACCAAGCGTCCTCAGCGTAAGCGTTTGGGACTTGCCTAAAAACACGGAGTCATGCCAACGGGCGTGGTTGGGTTACCCGCACCCGTATTAATGAGAATCCCGCGATAAGGGGGACACGATCTCTGCTTCGACAAGGCGTACCTATAAAACCGCCTTGTAGTGCGTGTCGTGGCAGGCTGAGAAAAACGGTTCGTATTAAACCAGGCCGCGGCATGAGAACGCGCTGTGGAAAATTGTCAGCAGATTAGATTTATAAAGTATTGTGCTCTCTACGGTGGTGTGTGGAAATTATTTTGCAGAGCCGGACACGATCCTTGTGTTCAAAATCTTCCACAAAGTATTCGGAGATGGAACCCGCCTTGCAATGCCGAAGACAAACTGCGCGCAGGACTCATCGTCATTGAAGCCTGGTTCAGGGGCTACTGAGGGATACCTGGATTAGGGGGTATCCGGACAGCCGGACTATATACTTTGGCCGGACTGTTGGACTATGAAGCTACAAGATTGAAGACTTCGTCCCGTGTCCGGATGGGACTCTCCTTTGCGTGGAAGGCAAGCTTGGCGATTCGGATGTTAGATCTCCTTCTCTGTAAACCGACTCTGTGTAACCCTAGCCCCCTCCGTGTCTATATAAACCGGAGGGTTTAGTCCGTAGGACAACAACAATCATAATCATAGGCTAACTCCTAGGGTTTAGCCTCTACGATCTCGTGGTAGATCAACTCTTGTAATATTCATATCATCAAGATCAATCAAGCAGGAAGTAGGGTATTACCTCCATCGAGAGGGCCCGAACCTGGGTAAACATCGTGTCCCCAGTCTCCTGTTACCATTAGCCTTAGACGCATAGTTCGGGACCCCCTACCCGAGATCCGCCGGTTTTGACACTGACACCTGGCAGCAACGGTGTCCTCATGGTGGCGGGAGACACCAAAGGCGCGATGCAGGCC
Source organism: Triticum aestivum (assembly GCF_018294505.1). Classification (NCBI taxonomy): domain Eukaryota; kingdom Viridiplantae; phylum Streptophyta; class Magnoliopsida; order Poales; family Poaceae; genus Triticum; species Triticum aestivum. Next base: position 464,991,914 of record NC_057804.1, read on the forward strand.
CTCAGGCTCGCCTTCAGGGCAGCCATGGCCGTGCTGCCCAGCAAGTTGCGTGATTCTCCTACTGGTTTGACAACCTTGGTCTCATAACTGAGGAAAATACCTACCGTTGTTGTGTTGCATCATCCCTTCCTCTTTGAAAAAATACTAACGTAGTCCAAGCAGACATCACACCACTATGAGCCTGACTAATGATGGCTGCTCGAGCAGTAGCCGGACAGCAACCACATATGTAGCATTAGCAAGGATTGTTGTTTATGTGTATTGCCACTCATAGAAGTGCACTTCCCAGATGCAGGATGAAGATTTATATGAGTCGACAATAAAGAAATAAAATAGTTTAAAATTGTGTCGGAGGCGGTGGGGGTTTGATGGCAACTATTTTACATGAAGGAGCCAACACTTGTAAAGTCGATCCCTCGGCCTAGATCCGCAATGGCAACAGGGGCACAAGCTGAGGGGAAGAGCTTCTGGTACCTGGCTGCAGGCGAAGAAGCCATGGATTATGCTCCTTACGTTTGTGCGGTGTTGTGGTGTCGGGGAAAGAGTGTGAGTGGTAGTTTTGCTTTAAATGAGGACTAGCATACACAACACATCAGGCGCGAGGTCCATAACAAAATGCGGTGACACAGAAGCGACCCCCGTCGTATATATATTTGATGGTTAAACAGATATACTCTTTTGTTTCAAAATAATTGAAACTCCAAGACGTCCTATGTCAAACAAACATCGACCACTAATATGAAAATATGTTTCATAATGAATCTATCGACCACTAATATAAAAATATGGTACATAACAAAATGCGGTGACATAGAAGCGATCCACGATGTATATACATTTGATGGTTAAACATATATACTCTCTCTGTTTCAAAATAACTGAAACTCTAGGACTATTCTATGTCAAACAAACATTGACCATTTCAAATATATCTAATATGAAAATATGTTTCATAATGAATCTATCGAAGCCAATTTGATGACGTAGATGTTGACATATTTCTCATTGAAGTTTGACTTAAAACAGACTAGAACTTCAATTAGTCTGCAACAAAGGAAGTACACTATTAAACGTGTTTTAAAAGTGGATCATTTCACCTTGCAAAAAGGATAATGACATGACAAACACGGGAGGTAAGCAACACACACGAAACAATGCGAACGGGCGGATCATCTGGCCCTAGAGTTGAATCCAGAACCCACCGGTCAAAGCATGTACTACCACAAACCAATACGTGGTTGAATGGTTAGACGGACATTTGTATCCCCAGCTCATCAGGGTTCAAGTCCTGATGCTTGCATTATTCACGAGGCGCCTATGGAGGTGTTCATTGGGATAGGGTGTGCGTGTGTGCGTTCATAGGGATGAGTGTATGCGTGTATGTATGTTCCAAAAGAAAAGAAAAAAGAAGTGCTCATATTATTTTGAAAAGAAGTGATCTAAACGATCTTATATTCCTTTACTGATCCAGGAAATTTATTTTATTTTACAATTTTATATATTAAAGGTTACATTTTAATAAACGTTGGATAACGTCCATCCAGGCGTGAAAATCGGTTAGCATCTGCAAAAATGTCCCTCGCCGTCGGATTCATAATCGAACATTGGATGGAACGGCTCCAAAATAAAGACACCCAACCGCAGTCCATACTCCTATTTCCCCCATCTCGCCTGTTCTTCTTCTTCCCCTCCCCCAAGCAAACGAGAAGGATCAATGGCCGCTCGGATCACGAGGCTGCTCCACCACCACAACCGCCGCCTCCTCGCCACCGCGGCAGAGGCCTCCGCTCGTCGCCTGCCGCGCGCTCCACTTGGCGGCGCCATCTACAAGGTAAACCAGTGACGGGAGTAGATAGCCCTATACCCCACACAAGGTGTTCGACGCAATGCCGACGTCGGTCTCGACGCCATTGTCGTTGCTTCCTGATTTCTTCGGTCTAACTGGGACTTATTCTATACCGAGGTGTCTTCTTTGGTCTCCTAAGGCCAACTCGTGTCAGATTTTAAGTAGCAATCGGTCCTCAATGTCGAGCTCTCTGTAGTACTTAAGTCAGTTAAGTGCAGTCTGTTTTGCCAATCTAGCATGTTGTTGCTGCTCACACCATCTACTTGTAGTCTTGAGCAATGCATGTGCTTGTAATTTATCTAATAAGTGGATGATTCCTGTGAAATTTTGTTTGTAAACTACCAGCACTCCTCTCCTACCTCCCGTTCCCCCCCCAAAAAAATTCATCTAAGTGCATATATTCTTCAGGACATTAAAGCATTCTTTACATACCATAATTTTTTCTCAGATAGTTTAGGGTTTCTTCTCTGGCAATGTACACAAAGACTGATTTTGTGTTTTACTCTTACCTACACTTTCACCAGGATGTTGCAAAGGCTGAAGGTTCTCACCTCTGATCTTGAAGTTTGCTGCATGATGCTGTATTATGAAAATTCAATTATTCTTATGTGTCTGCATTCCGTTTCTTTTGGTCTTCTGGCTACCGTTGCATCTGTTTTTTTTTTTGTTCCTGGTGGTTGGTGCTGTGTGAGAAGGAATTTAAAACACTTGGTTTGCTTTAGTTGGAATGAAATTATGTTCACAAATAAGTTTATTTTACAATGCAGTTATAATAAAGTGTTCTTCATATGTTTGATGCTTAAACGGAGTCCTGGTGTTGTGAAAGGGCCATCCAGCCTTTTGTACGTTGCATGAACTAACTTTGTCCAACGAGGTTTTGTGAACTGGGATGGGATATTACAAGAAAAGAACATCTTGAACAGTCAAATATCCGCAGCATACTCCATAAGGCTACAACTTATACTGTTTCTCGGCATTATCTACTATTGGTTCTGTCTGCAGAACTGCTGTTACCGAAATATACCAGATTAGCCTAATTCATATGTGTACAATTGAAATACTATTAGTTTTTAGACCCCAGCTACAGGTAATGGTGTTACAAAGCATAGCTGTCCAGTAGCTCCCTTGTTGAAGACAGTTCTACTTAGTGTCTCGTTGGGCTTGAACACCTGCACGTGCACCTGGATGCTCTAAATGCACTACTTACATGGTGGCTGATGTAGTAGCCACCCAGAAATATCATCAGCCAGTGATACTCAGGATTTTGTTTATTTTCTGTTAACATCTTTTATAAGGGATTGTTTGGATAGAATTGTGTGCCCTGCTATTATATCCACTCCTCGCCAAGAATTATCCCACTTTTATAAGTCCTGTCAGGATTTTTTTAGTAACATCTCTTACCTCTATGTTCAAGGATAGAATTACATATCCTGCTATTATTATATCTACTGTCATGATCTTTAATTTTTAATCTTAATTTTACTAGAAAACGTACTGAAAAAACTTCCTTAAACTTCTTCATGGAACCTTTCTTTGAGAGCATTCTGCCATTTCTATAATACAAATGTGAGATACTCTTTTGTACTTTGTACATAAAACTTAATTGATCAAATTTATCATATGTTTGGTACCCAATAAAGATAATAAATAACTATTCGACTGTTGTGATCTTTGTTGTCGAATCTGGACGAACAGTCATTTACAGTACTGTGCCCACTTTTGCTGTGGACCCTATTTAATGCAGACATGGTTTTCTTTTGGCAAACATTCCAGCATCCTCTTTAAAAAAATTCAAGGTGGTACATGACCAAGTCAAGCCCTTCTAGTCCTCTGACAATGCAGGAGTACCGCAAAACATTTCCTTCTTTAATAAGGTCATCTGCATCTTACTCCTCACAAGCTTCAGACCAAAATCCCAAAGAGGTACATGATGCTAGCTAGTTCTGTTCGTGTTTGATTATTAAAATTACTCAATGTCGTGTTGTACATTTTCCTGCTTGTTTTAGTCTTCTCTTCGTATAGTTTTGAGCAGTGCTGTCCATATTTTGAACATGCTACTATAAATTGTATAAGGACAATATATGAAATTATTAGTTGTGTCACCTTGTGACCATCTGCACTCTGCAGTACTGACTAAGCACCTGTGCATACATCATCAGCTTCTGTGAGCTTCTTTCCATTTTCATAAGATTAAATTATGTACTCCCTCCGTTCCGATTTACTCGTCGTGGTTTTAGTTTTGAACTAAAACCACGGCGACGAGTAAATCGGAACGGAGGGAGTAGGTGTCAGTGCATCAGGAAGTGGCTGTATCACTATTGATGAATGTGTATACATTAGCCTCTGTAATGGGGTTGTTTTAAACAATATTTGAAGAATAGTATGTACCATTTTAAATGCTATCGGAATGGGACAATCACGCTGAAAAGGTTCTGCTTCATTGGTTGTATCAGTATACATAAATTTCTAGGTGCTTCTTTGGTCTTGAATCTAGATTTTCTCGCATGAGATAACCCAATTAGGATCTTCATTTTGTTTAACCCAGATTCCATGGCTGATGACAAGGTAGGAATTAATGGTCTAATAGGACAAACCAATTCTGTTGTTTAGAGTTTATTTATTGAAAGAGTTGAGTGTGTCTGTTCTCTTCTTGTGTATTTAGTTTCCCTTAGAAATATTAATCACCTAATGTCTTGTTTTTTTTCTTTCAGTTTTTGCGGTTCCCTGTTCATGTATATATCTTGACCCAAATTGAAAATTATTAGCAAAGTACTCTTTGTATGGTTTAATAGTTGTTCATGTTTCCTATTTAAGAACTAATATTTTGCCTTACGGTGCAAGCCAATGCTGAATCATATTTCATTCTTATATTGCTTATAGATCACTGCCCTCTTTATCCTCAGGAGAAAAAGGACTTGTCAACTGTTGAAGATCCCTTTGATGCCCCTACATATAATATACCCGAGAAGCCGGTGACTTTTGCTGAGGGGGCTTCTTACAGTGTTGTAATACTCGCGGGACTTGGAGTTGCAGCATTAGCTGGATATTCTGTTTTTAAGGAGCTTATTTTTGAACCAAAAGAGTAAGTCTTTTGCATTCTTCTGATTGAACTTAAGGCATTAAATAACAAAATTCTGTATGTAACTGTATTTTTTGCTTAGGAAACTTGTTAGTTATATCTCATTGTGGTATTTTGAGAACCCTACTTGTTACTACCTCTGTTCCTAAATGCAAGACGTTTTGGCAGTTCAAATTGAACTGCCAAAATGTATTACAGTTTGGAACAGAGGGTGTGCTTTCCAAGGGCATATAGGGAGTATGTACTGCCAATAAGAAATACCACATCAGGCATGTGCGAAGTTTTCTTTTCCTCTCCAGTGTTAAGCATCATTCTCTCTCGGTGGTAGCCACAACTAAATAAATAGATCTCATTCTGTTCTCTCCCTTCCCCATTTCACTGATGATTGGGCTCATGATTTTTCGTGGGTTGGTGACGGAGTAAGTTATGGCGTTGTTTTTTTTGGCTTGGCTCTCCTACCCTTCATGTATCACCAAGCCACCTCACCTGGTACTGGCTTCAAAGGCACATTGCACATCACCTTGGTAGTAACAAATACTGTCCCATTTTTACAAATTATGTAGTAATATTTCTTATATCAAAATACTCCCTCCGTCCCATAATGTAAGACGTTTTTTGACACACACACTAGTGTCAAAAAACGTCTTGCATTATGGGATGGAGGGAGCACTTACAATGTCTATCTGAACTGCAGGAATTCACTTCGTTAGCGAAAAAGTCTGCTAATTGTACTACTATATATTTTTTAAATCTGGAGGCCTTGTGGTATATATACTACCTGCTTGTATATGCTATTTCCCCTTTTCATTGTGTGCCGCTACCTATCACCTGGTTGATGTTCTAGCTGCTCCAACTTGCAGAAAATCATGCTGTAGTTCATTAGTTTTTTTTTTCAAAACGGAGGCAAAAGTTTTGCCTCATCGATTAATTAAGAAGAAGAGAATTGCCCAGTTAATTAACGGAAAACCGGGCGAAAACCAATACAAACGGACCACAGTCGAACTACTCACACGGCATGAAACCCCACAACCGCACAGGCGGCCCATCAGACTCGCCGAATACACAACATCCACAAATCCCGAGGCACCTCCCAACCCACGACGACAAACCAATCAAGCAGGCAAAGACATCTTGCCTTTGGCGCCACTCTTGCCTTTTCCCACCTTCTTTTGTTTGTCCCTTATTGGTGTCCCCATCGGAGGCAAGCAATCGACCTGCCCAAACCAGGTCTAGCAACCACCACGCTGGCTAGCAAGTCACAAAGTTCCTTCGCGAAGAGAGCATTTGAATTTGGGGTTGGTGCTAACACAAGTGGCTGAATGGTCATGCTAGTCAGCATCACCTGCTCGATGGTCACAGGCGAGGGAATGGTGGCATCGTCTAAAACTCCGTGCTCCATGATGTCGAGAGGTAGGCTGTCTGACGCCCGACGAAGCTCCACGGGGGGTGGGGAGGACACCAGGTCCACCTGTGAAGCTTGGAGAGAGTCCAACTTGAGCTGCTCCAACGACAAAGTTGAAACAGGTTCTCCACCACGGCACCACACAACACCTGCAGCTCGGGCATGATCTGCAGCACCGGGGACACAACCTCGACGGTGGCCTCACCCTCGAAGTCCGGCAACACACGGGGAGTCGAACTAGACCCAACACGGGGCGAGAAGCCCGAAGCATGAGGAGAGAAGCAGCCATAGAGATCCACATCTTTGTCGCCTTCCAAGTCAACAACAAATTTTGGCAGAGGAGGCGACATAGGAGCTATGTTTTTAAGGCGACGCCTTGCTTTAAGGCGCTGGGGGGGCGCTTCGACGCCTAGGCGACGCCTAGGCGCCTAAAGCGCAAAGCGCTGGGGGGGCGCCTCGACGCCTAGGCGTCGCCTTACGGACGCCTTTAAAACATAGCATAGGAGGGAGTGACACCTCAGCCGTCGCTGGAGATAGCCTGCCCAGAGCAACCTCTGCACGCTCCAGAAGGCTCCCAGCCCGCTGCAGCCATCCGTGCATTGAATCAATCACATCACTCATGGGCTGAATCGCCTTCACCATCTGTAAAGAAGCCATTGCCTTGCAACTCAGAGCGTAGCAGCTCGGCTTGCGCAGCAAAGACAGACTGAAGCATCACCTCAGCCGAGGCTGGAGAACCAGCAGAAGAAGAAACAACAGACGCCCAGGAGGCCAGGAGTCACCTCGGATCGCCTTGGAGGGAAGCGTGGCATCAGACCGGGCCAGACATGAAGGTGGATGAAGATGATGGATGGTGTCGAGGCGGGACAATGACGAAGCAGTAGGGTTATCGAGCAAGCTGAGCGGACGCCAACCGTTCCGACACTCACGGGCCCGATGGCCGTCCCCCAAGCAGTGAGAGCATCAAAAGGGGTCGCTGCACTTCGCCGCACGCTGTCCAGTAACAAGGCACCTGCAGCATCGACCATGGAGCCACGAAGGGATGGGCCGAGGGTACGAAGCCGGAGCTGGGGACACCAGGCGATGAGGACCATGCCACGGCCGCACCTCCTGCCAACCCTCGCAGGTAGCTGCCTCACGCTCAGGGCTCACCCCGCTGGAGCACTTGGAAGCCAGCAGCGTTTGTGGGGCCAGCTCTACGCCATCTTCATCATCTTCGTCATGGTCGTCGTCGAGGGAGCTCCACGAAGACCGCATCATGTCCGTAGCCAAAGCATCGGAAGCACCTGAGGCAGCCAGCAGCTCTCCAGCCCTCATGTCGGAAGAGGGCCCAGTGACATGACCGCCGTCTGCAGCAGCAATGACGGGCGATGAGGTAGGTGCTGACGTCGTGAGGACCAGATTGGAGCTGGCCGACGACTCGGGCATGGACGGAACCTCGCATGAGACCAATAGTCCCTGCACGGTCGGGTCAGCCTTGCGGGAGGCGAGGGAGGCCGCACGCAGATGGCGGCAATAGACGGGCGGGGGCGACGCCGGCAGCAGGAGGAGCCAGAGAGGCCGGGGCGGCTCCCATCGTCGGAGCAGCAGGAGGGCGAGGCAGGCCTGAAGTTCGCCACGAATCGGCCGCTGGAGAAGAGACATGCGGGGGAGGAGGCGCCGGAGCCTGGCCGGCGCACGCAGAGCGAACGGAGGTCGATGCGGAACAGCAGTAACCGGACGAGGCCGCTGCACCGGAGGGCTGCCGAGGAAGCGGGCGGCGGTGCCGCGCGCCCACCCGCGAGTGCGAACGGGAGACGCCCATCTCGTCACATGAGGCATGCAGCAGAGCAGGGGCACTGGATCTTGCCTCGGCGGCCGCAGGGGGAGGACTGATGGGGCGGATCTGGCGGCGCCGCGGGCGGACGCTCACCCGAAGCAGGAGCGCCGCATCGCTTCTGATTTTGACGTGGCCTGTAAGTTCATTAGTAATCTACACACTTCGTATTACGCTGTATTACAGTGTCACAACCAGCTTTGTGCTTGCATTTCTTGGCATCTTTTACTCTTACTAATGGCACTTCTCCTTGAAGCTGCTTACACAATAGAATTCATGCTCATTATAGCCTGGATGTTATGTTTTTGTTTAGCATGTTGTCAGTTTCCATATATGGATTGATACTCTCCCTCCAGATTTACTGAATTTCTTTTGTGCATCGAATGATATGTTTTGTCAGTTTGAATGCCTCAATCTTTTTTTTACATTACATGGTTTTTCACATTGCTTTTGGCTACGTATTCATCTGTGGTTTTTTTCGGGAAGATGCCTGTGGTATTTGCGTGCAACCTGAAAGTGAGATTGCTTAACGCGTGTTGTTGTTACCATCCTGCAGGTACAAGATCTTTGGGAAAGCTCTAGCAAGAGTTCAGAGTGATAGTCAGGTTTGTGGGTGTTAGTGTTTTTCTGTTCATCCTGACATAGTGTGGTAGTTTCCTCTCATTATATTTCGTATTTCACATGATTTGTCAGGTTACAGCGAGAATTGGGTACCCTATTACTGGTTATGGTAATGAAAGCAGAAACCGTGCAGCTCGACAGCGTATTCCAAACAGGGTTTGGACAGATGAGGATGGTGTTGAACATGTGGAGGTACTATATTATTCCTGTCTCTGCTGTTCTGCTGCTGTGACTTCTATGTTGTCTTGTACATCAAGATTAGTATCAAATTCAATAAAAAAATACAAGTTCACTGTAGGGGGCTGCAATATATAGTGGGCTACTTAAACTTTGACTGTTTCTTAGCGGTATATGGCAATGAGGCAGTGACTTCCTTAACCAGGATCAAGCTTGCGAATGATAACACAGCGACATGAACTAAGATGAGATCCAACATGCTTCTTTTTTGTTTGTCGTGTAATGGCTCCTTGCAAGTTTTATATATGCCTTTTGTAATTCAGATGATGCTTTGCTACCTTGGAAAGGAACACTAGGATGGCATTTTATAAGAGTTTCCATAGTTGCATTGCAAGCCTTCAAACTTGGTTATTGGTCACTTGAATTGACATGCATGTCTTATTTCAGGTCAATTTTTATATCCGAGGTCCGCATGGAGCTGGAAAGGTATATTCAGAGATGTTCAAAGATAACTCTGACAGGACATGGAAGTTCATGTACCTTCTTGTTGAGTTTACAGCACCGCTACAGGGACAAGTAATGTTAGAATCTTACATACCAGCGTAAGGATGCATGAGACCATAGTTGCTAGGAACCTTGGTAATATGGGTCGAGGAACTGGGTAACAGGACGTGGGTTGCCACCTCTTCAGGTAGAGCTGTGGCGAACCTCTTTGGGTTAGGTGCGACAAAGAGTACACATTTTTGGGACATGGGCCATGACCCCCAAAAAAGTTTGGTTGATGGCCCGGGTCTCTTCTATACATTTTTATTTCTAGTGCAGTACAATTTTTTTTAGAACAATGATTTGTCTTTGTTGAAAGCCCTTCATGCCTGATCACCGGATGTTCTTGTGGATGTTTTCCTTGCGTGTACTCACCTGATGTCATGTTATATTGTCTAGACTTGCATGTGCTACCTACTGTAAAATTATAGCACATGATGTCCAATGCTCTTTCTATGATTCGAGTAGTTGTGGAATTAAATTATTTTGAAAAGAAATGTTTCAAAGCACGACCCTAATTGTATGGATAGATTCTTCCTTGACTAATCTAGAACATGTCATTGCGTATTCTTTGGGGATGACAATGGCACTTGCAACTACTTCTAGTTAGTTATAAACATGATTTCCTCTGTAAATTTTCCTCAACAATAATTTTAGTTATCATTATCAAGCGTTGGGATCAATTAGGTGAGGTGATTGTTCTCTGTTTGTGGCTCCTGATCTTGTTCAAGCGATCCATGCAAGCTCGCTCCCTACTGGTTTTATGTTACGGTGGAGCAAAGGGAAATCTATAGTTTGACATATTTTACCAAAATGTTTGGCTGCTGGGTTTGAATTCATCACTTTACCCCTCCCACGCCTTCATGGCCCATCTCGTTAGCGGCTGCTACGGCCGTTGAGCGATGAGGAGACGAGGGGGGCAACACTGTCATACTAGTATATTTTATATTAGCAACAAAAGGAGGTGATGGATCAGGGGAGCAATGGGCATTATCCTAGAGCACCTCCAATGGGGAACATATAATCAGTCCCCGAAAGTAGCATGCTACACTTTGTTTTCCTTCCTTAAAATAACAGCGTGCAGTACTTTGGGGAGGCTTTCCTGCGAGTATCAAACTCTGCATGATCATGTCTATTACTCTGTCCCAACCATGAGGCCACTCATGGCCCTCGACACCCCATATCTATATCTTACGTGCCATCAACCATCCACAGTGAGATCACAGAAATCCTGGTGCAGATCACCCACCCCTTTAGGACTTTTGGCGCAGGGATGTCAAGACTTTAGGAGGTTCAGTCACCTCATGATTCCACCCTACACATGGGCCAGAGCCTCTCAAACGACCTAGCCGGTGACATGAGCCGGGCGTCCTCGCCTCGCCCTCTTGTCCTCCTGCACCTACGTTCTAGTACCAGACAAATCTCTCTCACCAGTCACCATAGGGCCTCTGGTTGCTTCAACGGCTCAAGCCTCTGCCGATGTTGCTGTTGCCGGCGTTGCTTTCATCTGTTAGATCAGCGTCCCTGATTTGGTGCAAAAGCTGTACCACGTATATGCACGGTAGGCCCTTGAGATTCACCTGCTCCCAATAACGCATCAAGTGGACGTATCTTTCAGGCCTCATATCTTCCCTGTACATGCATCGTGTTGTCGATTCCCTCCCGTCGGCTCGAAAATTCGTCGCCGACCCGGAAAGGCCACGCACTTTCACCATGCCTGGAGAGGCAATTGCGCTTCCTACCTGGTGCACTACCACGTCCTTTTTAGATTTTAGGAAGAAAATATTCGTTTCAGGGATAAGGTTGATGCCGCGGGTGACTGACAATAATCAAGCGGCTTTTATAAGAATATAAATAAATCTGGTTAAACCTCGGCCTCACTAGCAAAAATCCGGAGAGAAATGTTCAAAAATACAAAATATAGTGCCTTTCATTTTGGTGTACAAAATTATATAGAAGTCTAATAAACCATAATCTAGACGGTCGTGTTGTATCCTTCTCTCTCTTTGATATAATACATAATACAAGCAACTCTCCTACATCATTCGAAAAATAAACCATATTCTGACCTGTCCAACGAAATACACCAACTCTTCTTCTTAGACCCCCCTGGCCTTGAGCATCTCGTGTTCTCTTCTCTTTTGAATACGGCCTGACTGCAAGGTACTCACACCTTACGGTTGTTAGCCAGGCAGACATCCTAATCAATCCTATCTGTTAGTACTTAATTTAAAAGGTGTTCGCGGTACCAGAATGTCGTGATCTCGGACAGGTAAATTTCCAGGATCACTCGCTCGTCCAAAAGGGCGCCTCTCCGTAGCAGATATTGACTGGCGAGGGCCGCTGCGCCTACACGGATTGACGTGCGCAGATGGCTCGTGTCACAGATTGCTTGCCACTGCAGCATGATGCAAATTAGACTCGGCCAATTAATGGTAGACTAGGAGAGGCTGATCTAGCCGACTCTTCTTCTGATGTTGAAACATTCTCGGTTTGGCTCCACGGCCTTGACAAGCAAAATGTTTCACAATACATATGCAGTCCTTCTCAGAGACAGGGTCCAATGTCTTTCCCAATATTTTTGGGCTTGCACCAAGTTTCAGATCACTGTTGTTTGAAGACTGGACTCAGAGATTATTATTATTATTATTATTATTATTATTATTATTATTATTATTATTATTATTATTATTATTATCTAAAAGCTTTGCCCAACATCCTGAGCAGCTGCCATTCCCAGCCTATATGATATATCTATCCATTTCATTTCCCTGGTGCATCAGCACATGTTTGGCAAGAAGATGTCCTGTAGCCTGTAGGGGGGTGAATATTAAACGAGCAGTGGCACCCTTCCACATGATGCATGCCCACGCGACGACGACGATATCCAGTTGAGCGGTTGGCGATCTATATGGTCATATGGAGATATCAATATTGTAGCTTCCGTTCAGCGCGGCCTCACATGACCGCTTTCAGAAAAGTTTTTAGCAGCCGCAGTCGTTTTACCAGAGACAGACATGCAGAGCACAAACATTAGACTGGGACGCCACGACCCTCCTCCTTCCTCTAGGGGAAGATCATGGCCTACCTGGCTGTCTGAGTTGTGAACACCTACCACCAAATAATTCCAGCAGAGACAAATAAGTCGTCCTGCACACTGGTGGATAAAAGATATATCCTCATGATGCCTTTCTTTTTAGATACAATGATCCTGGTCGATGATGCCATGGAGCCCTGAATGATAGCACCATCATTTCTCTGCCGTGTAACGTAAAAAAAGAAAAGAAAAGAAAAACTCTTCGAACACGAAGAAGCAGAGCATCCATACCATGATACCAACTCACCTTTTATAAGCTGATGAAGGTCAAAAAGAAAAGAAAAAACTAACGTGTGCATGCAATGCAAGACGAGGTAGCTAGATGCTAAATCGATCGCTAATCATGCATGCCCAATGATGCATGTAAACTAATATGCTGAATGAGCCAGCCCCATATTCTCACCAAACACCCCAACAAACTGCGTACTTTGAAGAAAATCAAATACGATCGAGCCCCCAACAAACTTTAACTACCGCTAACAGACAGGTACTGCAACGTATACACCAAATTATACAACGTACCAGATGTTTGTCTCCGTCCTCGCTCGCCTACCAACCATTACCAATGCAGCAGTACAAACAAAGTCAAACAATCCTTCCCTCCATCGGCCTCGCCTACTCTCTCCCTTTCTCTTCTGTCTTCTCCCCCGACCCAACCACCATGACAGCAAACCATCACCGCCACATGACCCAAACGCCCCCGCCACAAAAGCCTCTGCTAATGATATCAGCAGCCAATATCTCTCTATCTTGACAAGCTGATATCATTTAATAATGGCGAGGTGCGTGCTGTTTCAAAGTTTCAGATCAGGGGCAAGCATGGCAAGTTCCCTCGGAGCCTCCAGTTAAACCTTCCCTATCCGAATTTTTCCAAGCTCCAACTCCCTCCTTTCTTCTACAAGCAACAACTCCAGCACACCAGCATCCATCCATCCATCCATCCATCCATCCAAAGGGGGGAGAAAAGGGGTGTAAGAGGAGGAGGAAGAGGGCGAGGAGCTGCCTCTGAAAGCAAGCCATCATTAGGCCGCCAAATGCGGGAATGCGTATTGGCTAACAGGACAACAAGTCGAGGACCAAGGAGCAGGAGCTGCGTCGGCGTCGGCCGGGGGACGGACGACGAGAGAGGAGTGGAGCCGGCCTGCTAGCTAGCTTGCCGCGGACGCCATGTCGTATGATCAGATGCTCTCGCCGCTCCTCGGAGGCGCCGGCCGGTCGGCGTGGACGCCGCGGCTGCAGCAGCTGGGCGGCGACGCGGTGACGAGGCAGATACTCAAGTGCACGCGGTGGCAGCTGGAGGAGACCACGGACTTCGTCACCTGCCCCTACCACTACTACTGCGACAGCTCCTACCCCGGCGACTACCACTCCGCCGTCGGCGCGCTCGTCGCCGCCTTCGCCGCCTACTGCTTCGTCGCCGCGCTGGCCTTCGCCGTGCTCGACCTCGTTCGCAGCGGCGCGGCCGGCGTGAGGGGCGTCAAGAGGAAGTACCTGGTCCCCTCGGGCCCGTTCCTGCTCCCGCTGGTGCTGCTGGCGCTGGCCAAGGGGCAGCGCGTCAACGCCGTGTTCCCGCTCGCGCAGCTCGGCCCGGCATTGCTGCTGCTGCTGCAGGCGTCGGCGCTGGCGTTCCGGAACGAGGCCGACGGCGACATCCGGTACGCGGTGCTGGAGGCCTCCACGGTGTCCGGCGTGCTGCACGCCAGCCTCTACCTGGACGCCGTGGTGCTGCCCTACTACACGGGGCTGGAGGCGCTCCGGTGGTCGCGCTTCTCCGGGGAGTGCGCGTCGTGCCTCTGCCGCATGGAGCCGCTGGTGGTGGGCGGCACGGCGATGCGGTACCGGGGCCTGTCCAAGACGGCGCTGGCCATCATCTTCGCGCTGTGCTCCAGGATGGTGTGCCGGATTTACGGCGAGGAGCGGCTGAGCGCGTGGACGCGGTCGGCGCTGGAGGGCGTCGGGTGGGTGTTCGTGGCGGCCGACGCGGTGTACCTCGTCGGCTGGGTGGCGGCCGAGGGCGGCGCCGTCGGGGTGGCGGCCTACAGCCTGGTGGCCGGCCTCGTCTTCCTCTGCGTCTTCGGCAAGGTGTACAGATTCTTGGCGTGCGTGGAGTCGCGGCAGTCGCAGTGGAAATCGAGCCTCTGCCACACCGTCGTCTGATCACCGTAAAATCTTCTTCCGTCCGTCTGTAGAGAAAAAAAAGAAGAAATTAAGAGAAAGAAACTCCTCCTCCTCCATTTCTTAGTTCACCCTTTGTTTGTTAATTTTGATGTACAAATTTACAGTGCATGACACAATGGGCAGGCAAAAGAATTCTGCAAAATTTCCCCCTGAAGCCATTCCTCTGTTTTTCTGTCGATGAATCTTCAGAAATCTGCCCAACATTTTCCATATCTTTCTGTCGGTCACATTGCATTTTTTTTTCCGAATCAGGAAAGAAAAGGCTGTACTGCACTTTAGTTGGTGGTAATTTCAACTTCGCCGCATGCATTAGTGCATCGACGGTGGATCGTCGGCCGGAGTTAATAGTGTGAGCATTTGGCAGATGGGGCCGGGTTCAGAAAAGCGAAGAGTACAAACCAGCAACAACAATGTCGCTTGTTGGCTTGTTCAGGGGCCTTTGTCATGGTGATCGGGCGATGACCTAACCGCTGGCGGCTTCTGGAAGCCAGTTCTTGGAGGCTTCCTGCGATATCTGACAGTTGTTCCACTTGAGTTCTCTCTGTTGTCATCATCAGTTAATAATCCTTGTTTGGTTTGAGAGCAAGTGGTTGGAGCATTCACCTGGTGTCTCACCCAGTTGGGAATGAACCCAAATTTTGCCGCACCCGGCCGCGGAGTCACCGAGGACTGCAGTTTAACAAAGAATTGGTCATGGCTCGTGAGAGAAAAAATAGCTCATTGACTGAAAAAATGACAGTAAATGTATACTCCTTGTCACATAGTATGTGGCCCTATGCATATAGTCTCTATGAAACAAAGTGTTTGACTTGGTTGCATATACTCCATTTCTTCGAATCTTGGCCTTCTTTCTTGAACAAGTTCCTTTCACTCTCATCATCATCGTGCGACATTGCGGTCACTCGCGACATTGCGGTCGGCGGCTGTCTGTCCGACAATGTGGATGTTGCGCGACTTCTAGTGTGGCAACGATGACGGCTTCGAGCGAAGTTGGGCGGCTGCTGAGCTTTGGTAGTCGGTCTCATCCGGCGTGTTCGAGGGGTTGCCGGGCCTCATTTGTCTTCCTGAAGTCGGAGCTGCAGAGGAGGTGCTTCCGCGGCAACGATGACACGAGACGGGTGGTCGGCTCCGGTGCCGGCTCGACGCAGGCCCAGCGCTTTCCCCCTACAATGTTCGTCGACAGAGTCGGAGCTGCCTGGTCGTCGGCGTGTGCGGTGGACTGTTTGGCATCGACCGACGCAGGCCACGATGCTTGTTCGTGGTTTTCTCTTCGACGGCGTGTGTGCGTTCTTGTGTGGGTTGCCAGGTCGCCCTGCGTGCCTTGTTTTTGCGGGCATGTTGACGGTTTTCGCCCGGTTTTTCGTTAATTAACTGGGCACCTCTCTTCGACCTTTTTTAATGAATCGGGCTCTAAGGGACTGCGTTTCAAAAAATCATGATCGTGCGATTGCTGGAAAGAAAAGGTCAGTTGCATGCAGATGCGGCCATGCTTCCTTCCTCTGGTCTGGACTCCGGAGGATATGATTTGGTAGGGGCGATCGGAGCGGACCACCAGCAACCGGGAATGGGTCCTTGGTCTAAGTTTGTTGTACAAATCAACATAATGGTTTTTTCGTGCGTTGGAAGCAAGCAAGCTTAAGGAAGGATAACACAACACATCCCGTCACTTTCCGGGGCCAGGTCCGTCCAATCCAGTCGTGCAGCGCGCGGGACGGCTCGTGCTCTCGTGCGTGTCATTTCCTTGTCTTCCAACCCCCGCCCCATCGGCATGCATGCCGCTTTTCGGCATGTGCACCTAAAGCTCTCAGCTGTTGGGCGTTGATCAATCTGTCTTATAAAGTACTCCAAGTGGGAGGTGCATAATGCTCACATGGGCGATTTTGGAGTTTCTCACATTCTTCAAATTTTCAGGCAATCAAGAAAGGATCAAGCTTATTACGGATAACTCGATTATTGCCTTCGAATGTATCCATCATATACAATCTGTTAAGGAAAATTCACCGGCTTTGTGTGCCTACAAACTTGACCTTTCGAAGGCATATGACCGAGTTGATTGGGACTTTCTTGAGAGGGCTCTTCTCAAATGGGGTTTTCCCCAGTTCTGGGTCTCTCATGTGATGGCGTGTGTATCATCTGCTAAATACTCGGTGAAATTCAATGGCAAGCTACTGGACTCTTTTACCCCGTCCCGGGGTCTCCGGCAAGGTGATCCGTTATCCCCCTTTCTCTTCCTTTTTGTGGCGGATGCTTTTTCAAGGCTGATCAGTAAATCTATGGAAGAGGATGGTTTGAAAGGGGTGAATATTTGTAGAGGTGCTCTGGAAATATCCCATCTTTTATTTGCGGATGATTCACTCTTGTTTTTTCAAGCGTCTGAACAACAGGCAAATTTGGTTAAAGGTTTGTTGAACACTTATGCGGTGGCTACTGGCCAACTAATAAATCCTTCAAAGTGTTTCATCCTTTTTTCAGATCATTGCTCGCCCACAGTTGCCACCAATATTAAGGGTGTTCTGGAAATTACACAGGAGGTCTTTGAGCCTAAGTATCTAGGCCTCCCTGTGCCGGAGGGAAGAATGCATAAGGGTAATTTTGAAACTATCCAGGAAAGATTGAGGAAGAGGTTAATCGACTGGAGTGAGCAATATATGTCATCAGGTAACAAGGAGATTTTAATCAAATCAGTTGCTCAAGCTATTCCAGCTTATGTCATGAGTGTTTTCAAACTCCTAGCATCGATTTGTGATGAGCTAACCCGCATGATGCGTCAGTACTGGTGGGGAGTTGATAAGGGGAAGCGTAAAATGGCATGGCTGAGTTGGGACAAAATGCGTCTACCCAAATCTATGGGAGGCATGGGCTTCAGGGATATGCGGGGTTTTAACCAAGCCCTACTCGCAAAACAAGCATGGCGCCTTATAGATATGCCAGACAGTTTATGTGCTAGGCTTCTAAAGGCGAAATACTTCCCGGCTGGTAATTTACTGGACTCGGTGTTCTCTAACAATGGATCTGCAGTGTGGAAAGGGATTTCGTATGGGCTGGACCTCCTGAAGAAGGGGGTTATTTGGCGAGTGGGGGATGGGGCGCTCATCCGTACTTGGCGTGACCCTTGGATTCCAAGAGCAACCTCATTCCGCCCTATCACTCCTAAACGCACATCCCGGCTTAACCGTGTGTCAGAGTTCCTAGATGACAACGGTGCATGGCGGATGGATCGATTGAGAGAAATTTTTTGGCCCATGGACATCGATTATATTGTGAAAATAAGGACATCCCCAAGGCAACGCTCTGATTTCGTTTCGTGGTTCCCAGAGAAGAACGACCAATTTTTGGTCAGGAGTGCTTATAGACTTGCCACAGTTGATCATAACATAGCGTTTGCGGGGGGAGCGTCCTGTTCTGCACCAAGTGGTACGAGATCTATTTGGAATGGTGTATGGAAATCGTCGGTACCTCAGAAGATGAAGATCACAGCTTGGAAGGTAGTTGCAGGTGCCTTGCCAACAGCGCAATGTAAAAACCTAAGGCATATATCCACGCGCTCGACTTGTCCCTTATGTGGAGTGGAAGAGGAGGGGTCTTTTCATGCGTTAGTCACATGCAATAATGTGCGCATGATTTGGCTGAATATGAGAACTAGGTGGCCTCTTCCCTCAGATGAAATTCTCATTGACAATGGCAAGGATTGGGTGCTGCATGTGCTGGCTAACTGCACAGATGAGGTCCGGGATATGGTGATTATGTTAATCTGGCGAATCTGGCAACTGCGGACAGATCAAACACATGGCAAGGAAATCCCACCAATGGAGGTCACGGTGGAGTTCCTCGACAGCTACTACAGGTCTATCAAACTTGCAGGCCGGTATAACACGGAGGAAATAATCAAAGGGAAGATGACAGTGTCTGCCGAGTGCACAGGCTCGCTAGTCAAAGTGAAGCCCCCGAACAGGCCATGGCCAGCACCACAGCCGGGCTATACAGCCTTGTCCGTCGACGGGTCCTTTTTGGCCTCCGATGGATCAGCGGCTGCTGGCATGATTCTACGTGACGAGGAAGGCAAGATCATTTTTTCAGCCGATCGCTATATCTTTCACTGCAACGACTCTCTGGAAGCGGAAATACACGCCCTCATGCAGGGCATGGTGCTGGCTATACAGAATACGTCACTTCCGGTGATCGTTCAGTTAGATTCCGCAGAAGCACTATCGATCTTGTCTAACAATGGTCTGCTGAAGTCATCTTATGGGCAGTTGGTGCTTGAGATTAAGGAGTTGATGAGTAATAGGGAGTTTTTACCACAGAAAATTCACCGTAGTCAGAATTGTGTCGCAGATCGTTTGGCCACTTATAGCCGATTAGAGAGAACCACAGCTGTGTGGTTACAGTCGGCTCCACCTTGTATTGAGGAGTTGTGGCCTCTTGATTATAACACTATTACCTTGCAATAAAAACTCCCTTTATCCCGAAAAAAAAGAAAGGATCAAGCGAGACATATGAAATTAATTTTATCAGCATTTGAGCAACTGTCGGGTCTTAAGATCAATTTTTATAAAAGTAAGTTGTTTTGTTTTGGCGAGGCTCAAGATGAGGCCCACCTGTACGCTGATCTGCTCGGATGCGGGTTGGGCCAGTTTCCAATCACACATTTGGGGATACCGATAGAGTATCGAAGACTCACAAATACTGAATGGAAACACGTCGGGGAGAGACTGCAAAAAAGACTTAGCAGTTGGAAAGGTAAAATGATGTCTCCTGGTGGAAGATTGGTCCTCATAAATTTAGTACTGAGTAACATGGTACTATATATGATCTCCTTCTTCCAGTTGCCAAAAGGAGTTTTATATAGACTAGATTATTTCCGATCAAGATTCTTTTGGTAAGGAGATAGCGAGAGGAAAAAATATCGACTAGCTAAATGGAGTGTGGTTTGCCGTCCCAAAGACCAAGGCGGGTTGGGCATTCATGACCTTGAGGTTAAGAATAGGATCCTCCTTAGCAAATGGTTGTTTAGATTACTGACCGAAGATGGTGTATGGCAAACCCTCATGAGGAGGAAATATGTGGGTTCCAAGGCAATATCCCAAGTATATTGGAAGCCTAGGGATTATCACTTTTGGGCGGGTCTAATGGCCACGAAGAAATATTTCTTCTCTTATGGATCCTTCTCGATTAAGGACAGCTCAAAAATTAGATTCTGGGAGGACAAATGGCTAGGAAATACCACACTCCGGGAACAATATTCGGCTCTATACAACATTGTACGTCACAAGGATGGTACTATCGCCACGGTAATGCAATCATTTCCACCAAATGTGACATTCAAAAGAGATTTAATTGGATCCAGACTCCAATCATGGTACATCCCGCTCCAGCGATTGTCCATGGTGCAATTGTCACATGGGTCTGATATATTTTGATGGAACCTACATGGGAATGGACAATTCTCAGTGGGTATAGAGCGTTAATCTAGTCTGATGTGTTAGTTGATAATAACAAGAAGATCTGGAAGATGAAGATACCTCTTAAGAATAAAATCTTTGCGTAGTATCTTCGTCGCGAAGTCATTCTTACTAAAGATAACCTTATTAAGAGAAATTAGCACGGAAGTTCGCAATGTGTCTTTTGTCACCATGACGAGATAATAAAATATTTGTTCTTCCAATGCAAATTGGCTTGTTCTATATGGTCAGTCATCTAGATAGTTTCTGGCTTGTATCCTTCCTATAGTGTTGCTAATGTATTTGACAATTGGTTACATGGGATTGATCACATGTTTAGAACTCTTCTTAGGGTGAGAGCGTTTGCCGTTATCTGGTCGCTTTGTCTATGTAGAAATGATAAGATTTTTAATGATAAAAGTACTTCTCTGATGCAAGTTATGTACAGATGTACCAGGACTCTTCGTTTATGGTCCTCTCTACAACGCCTGGAAAATCGAGACATGTTTATGGAGGTGTGTACACGATTGGAGGATACGGCGAGGGATACTTTTACCCAACATGGGTGGCAGCATGATCGTATGATTGGCTCACTTTCGCTTTAGGTGTTATACAGACTCTACATGTTTCTTTGTATTTTGCTTTTTTTATTTTTGTTCATGCTAGAGGACTTTATTTGGTTGTGTGCATCTTAGTTATGCAGAGGCTGGATGTAATACTTAAGAGCATCTCCAACATCCGCGCTAAACAAGCGCCACGCCGCAAATTTGGCCATTTTAGCGCGCGCAACCCGGCGGGTGGCTCCAGCGGGCGCGCAGTAACCGCGCGCGCGGTCGGATTCGCTATCTCGCGCGGTGTATTTGGGGCGCCCGCTTCCGCGCGCGGCACACTCGAGCGCTCGCGCCGCACTCTCTCCTCCCCGCCTCCTACGCCCCGCGGGTGCTGGCGCCGACGAACTGCACCCATGGACACACACGCCGGCACCCCGCTCACCCCATCCTACAGCCGCGGCCCCTCCCCCGCCGCCCCCGCCGTCGGAAACCCTAGCGCGGGGAGCGTCGGCCTCGCCACCGTCGGAGCTCCGCCGAGCATCGGCCTCGCGCGCAGCCTCTTCTTGCCACCGCGGATGACCACGGCGACGGATGGCGTCGCGCCGGCGCCGTCTTGTGCCGCCGCCGCCCCCCCCCTCTCAAAGCTCCCCAATGCGGTGCGGCCGAAGAAGGGCAAGACATCCGCGAAGAAGAACAAGGCGACGGACGGCTCCGGCAGCTCGAAGGCAAGGGAAAAGAAGTTTGCAGGGCGTTTGAGGGCGCGGCGGCTACCGAAGCGCCGGCGAGCTCACTCGTTGAGCCGGCCGCCGACGCGCACAACGTGTTTGACGATATGCCTCAAAGGTAGAATATTTTTTCAACTTTTCTTTTCTTGTTATTTTTTGAATGCATCCATATAGATAGCTTATTTGCATTGTTCTATATATTTTGTAGTGTCAACGATCATGCATACATGTCAACTATGGGTGTTGGCTCCAACAATTCACATTGGTCTCAAACCAATGACATGCATTTTGAAAACCATGAGTTTGAGGTGGACGAGGATGGTGAGGGCATTGTTGACGCGCCGAAAGGAAGAGCGGGCAATTACACCAACGCCGATGACATCTTACTATGCAATACTTGGTTGCAAGTGTCGAGGGATCCATCCGTTGGAGGTGATCAAAGTAGAGATGCTTATTGGGGGCGGATGGAAGAACACTTTGATGTTCGCAACGTGAGTGGAATTGACTGCTCCGAGAGATCACTTCGGTCCCGGTGGTCGACAATCAACTCGGATTGTCAAAGGTGGGCGGCCTGTCAAAAGGCGGTTGACAAGTTGAACCCAAGTGGCACAAATGAGGACGATAGAGTAAGTGGCATTTCATACATGTTCATCATACTTGTTGTTGGTGTTTGAAGTGCTAACTTGCTTTGTTTTCATGGAAGGTATGGGTGGCTTTGGAGCACCCCCCGACGCTATGGCCGTCATGGGAGGCATGAGTTTTGCTTCTCTCATGGGAGGCATGGGTGCACCTCCGGCCGCCATGGGCGGAATGTCTTTCGATGTGCCTCCTCACACACATTCCCATGAAGATGTCGTTGAAGATCTTGCCAACACCGTCGGAGCTTCACGTGATGCGGTGCGTGATGAGGAGAGGGAGAAAGATTCATCTTCGAAGGCGGAAGAATCGTCTTCGGAAGATGAGGACGAAGACGAGGAAGAGGATTAATGTGTCTTTCGTTTGTGTCTTGAACTTGGTTTGCATTTTGAACTTGGTTGGATGAACTTGTGGGCATGAACTTTTATTCATCAACTTGTTTGTGTGAAATTTTATATGTCATATTCATTGCATTTTCAATGTTTCAAATTCATTTTGTGTCCAAAATGCCATATATGCACTGCTCCGGCGAATCGCGCGCTGCTGAAACGGCGCGCGAGTTGTATTTTAGCGCGGCTGTTGGAGCCAGCGCTGGCAGCCGCGCAAAACTAGCCGAATGGCGCGCGACAAACTACTTTTTTACGCGCGGCGCGAAGCGCGGCTGTTGGAGATGCTCTAAACCTTTTAAGCAATAAAACGCCTCTTTTCGAAAGAGAAAGGATCCATGCCTGGCTGGCTTACGGGCATCCGTAACTCCATTCAGCAATCCTACTAGGAGTAGGTTTGGACGGAGGCCGATCGGACTTGGATTGGTGCCGGTGGCGAGCTTCGGTCGGCTGAGGGACCGGTCCATTGCACCGCACGTGAATGCAATAAGAATGTGCAGAGCCACAGCGGAGCCTGTCACTGTCTCTGACCTGCGTGTACGCCATAGATAGTTTATGAATGACGCACGTACTGTCTATCCACCAGTTCTTTGCCTTTTCTGTCGCTGTTGCTGGCTGGCCGCATGCGTACACATAACCTTGTTGCTCCTACTACCGCAGATCGAATTAAGACGCCCGCGCGCGCATATTGATATTTGGGAAGCGCGTTTTGACCGGCTCTTCGCGCGCGGTAGACGGACGACGACGACGACGGTCGGCCGTAGCATGGAGACGGAGAGGCGATGCTATCTACATTTTGCTGCCTGGTCAACGAGAGCTTATTTATTTATACGCCGGTATGAAAAACTCAGTCCCTGTTTTTCTGTGCATGTAATGTTTTTTGTACTACTACTGTAGATTATACCAGTCTGGCAGCGAGGACGTTTCGAGCTGACGGATGGTACGCAAAGCAGCGCATGCAGCAGGGGACAACCAACGAACGTGCCAACTGCGACATCGACGGAACTCCTGTAGCTCGCGGAGCCGACGGTGGGTACTGCCTAGTGCCTACTGGGTACGACGATGATGCAGCAGTACTGCTCAACTGCTCCGAATCCCTCCTCTTCCGAGACTCCAAATGGCTATCTCCATTGCATAGGCGCTTATATAGGTGATTAAGGATTAAAATTTTAAAAATCACTGTCTACCGCTTACATAAGGACTTGTACAATGCTAGATGTTTAGGGAGATGATTAGAAAAACAAACCGGGTTTTTTTGAAGAACTCGCCGGTGCCTAAGAAAAGTCTGGTTTGTATCTAGCATTGTAGAAGGCCTAAGCACCTCCCCTAAGCACCTTGCATTGTGCCGGCTTTGTACAATGCTAGGTGCTTAGAGAGGCGCTTAGAAAAATAAACTTTTTTTTAACACCGGTGCCTATTTCTACATGAGAGATGTCTAATTAAGCGTTTACCCTGTATAAATAAGTATTGGTGCCTAAAAAAGGTCTAGTTTATTTCTGTAAGAGCCTCAGTTTCCAACGTTGAGACGCTTGAGGCACTTAGTCTCTCACCTA
Organism: Triticum aestivum; assembly: GCF_018294505.1. Classification (NCBI taxonomy): domain Eukaryota; kingdom Viridiplantae; phylum Streptophyta; class Magnoliopsida; order Poales; family Poaceae; genus Triticum; species Triticum aestivum. Next base: position 465,015,965 of record NC_057804.1, read on the forward strand.
AAATCAGCCTCACTTCAACTAGAACGCCCGCTGCCAGACTTCGCAGCGCTAGCTATCAGGCGCCAGGAAAAATTCACTCAACAAGCGAAATGACCGGGATTAGGATCCCTAGCGCCCCGTTGTACGTGCCCTAATGAAGCCATGCCTTGAATTGATACACCAACACCAAACCCATGCCGCCTGTATCCATCTGGACACAGTTGTCCAGATCCCGCGGGTCATTCAACGACGACCCCATCGGCCCATCGAGCAGCCCAGACCATAATTTTCACGCAAACCGGAACGAAATGAGGGGGGGGGGGGGGTTGCGGGAGTCCGGACACGAGCCATGTAGGACTCCGACATCCAAGTCCACCCAAAACTAAGGCAGAGCCCGCGTTTTTGTAGCTGGCACATTTGTTTCCACGACAAAAATCCTCCACTCCCCTCTTCCATCCTGAAAGTGCTAGTATTCGACTAGAGGGGGGGGGGGGTGAATAGGAGAATTTTATCAAAGTCTTCAAAACACGAATGCTTTGAAGACAAACAATAAAAATGAACCTATTGATATGCAGCGGAAGGTAGACTACACTAGACAAGCCATAGTCAAGTAAGCAATTAAGTGAAAGCACGAAGACTATCAGCAGCTAGGTAGTAAAGATCAGGATGGAAGATAGTATGAAGCCAAACAGTAAACAATCTTCACTCAGTGAAGTCAATCAGATCAGACAAATGGCAATGACTTCACGAAGAAAAACTGTAAGTAAAGAGAGGTGAAAGATGGAACCAGTTGCTCGAAGAGGACAGGGATTTGTTGGACCAGTTCTAGTTGTTGTGACAACTGTACGTTTGGTTAGGGAGGCTGAGCTTCAACTCAGAAGACCGCGTCTTCACCTTATTCCCCTTGAGCTAAGAACACTTGATCATCGCCCAATCACTCTGGTAAGTCTTCAAGGGAGACTTCTAAACCTTTACAGACTTCGTTCACCGGCAATCCACAATGACTCTCGGATGCTCAGAACGCAACGCCTAACCTGCTGGAGGATTCACAATCCTCAAGTGTAATAAGTCTTCCGCAGACAGAAAGACTTCAGTGATGCCTAACACTCTTTGGCTCTAGGTGTTTTGGGCTTTGTCCTCGCAAGGATTACTCTCTCAAAGGCTTCGAAGGTGGGTTGCTCTCAAATGACAAAAGCCGTATACTAACTCTGAGCAGCCACCAATTTATGGCGTAGGGGGTGGGCTATTTATAGCCAGGATGCAATCCGACCTGATTTGTCCAAAATGATCCTGGGTCACTAAGGAACTGACATATGTCCAACGGTCAGATTTCAAACACATGCGGCAGCTTGACTTGGGCTACAAGTAAAGCTGACTCATCCAACTCTGGATAAGATTTGCTCTCATTGTCTTCGCTCGAAGACATATGATTTGGTTGAGAATCACCTCAGTCACTCTGACTTTGTTCACTTGGACCCCACTTAACAGTACGGTGATTCCTATGACTCAACAAAGAAGAAAAGGAAACTACGAAACAAATATGTCTTCACACTCCATAGTCTTCATGCGATGTCTTCTCATGTCATAGTCTTCATTGTGAATATCTTCACAGACCACCATTGTCTTCAATGTCTTCACACATTTTTAGGGGTCATCTCTGGTAGGTAAACCAAATCAATATGGGACTACTACCTGTGTTATCCTGCAATTCTCACAAACACATTAGTCCCTCAACCAAGTTTGTCGTCAATACTCCAAAACCAACTAGGGGTGGCACTAGATGCACTTACAATCTCCCCCTTTTTGGTGATTGATGACAAACTGGTTGAAGTTTTCAACGGGGATAAAAGTATGTGAAAGTTCAGTATTGTGAATATTGTCTTCATACATATAATGAGGCTCCCCCTGAAGATGTGCGTATAAATGATTTGCTTTTGAATGCAAATGCACATGGCAGGTTTTGCTTTGTGGAGGCCATCTTCAAAGTGTGAAGACAATGCATCATGCATATACGAAGATAATGAAGATAATGATATGCATAATGGAAAATGGACGTCTGCAGAATGACTTCATGCGGGATTTATCATCGCATCACAAAGTGGCTGTAAAAGTAGCAGACGACCATCAAGTTTAAGTGTTACAACTCAAAAGCCAAAAGTTTTCACAACGAGAGTTGTAAGTACTTAGCAAAAATTAAGCAACCACCCATATGGACCCGCTTGAAGACTATCAACTCATATGCTTCTCCCCCTTTTGTCAGTAATGACCAAAAAGGTTTGAAGATATAGAACATCTACGTGTTCCATGAAGGAGTAGAAGCTAGAGCAGGGTCGACATTGGAGTTTGGTGGTGCAGAAGGGCCTAATGCAGTGTAGCCATGGTCGGTGAAGTGGTGTCATCTTCTTCATCGATGACATCTGCAACAACAGTTGCAGTCAAAGATGAATATTCAAAATCTTCAAGTGAGGGAGTGCGGCGCCAGCTTGCAGTTTGTGGAGGCCTAGAATCAAACTTGAAGCCCTCGGTGAAGCCATCTTCGCGAAGAACGTCTTCAGGACATAGTAAGGTGAGGGACTTCCAGGACCACTGAGAGGTTTCATGAGCAACAAATGAGTTCTTGGTGGCCAGGTTTCGTATGCGATTGACATCCACCAAGAGACTCTGCATCTGACGCTTCAGCCAGTCGTGGTGCTTATCCTGCTTCTGATGTAAGGCCACAAGCAGCTCTCGGTCATTGAGTACATGAGAATGCTTACGAGACCTTTGAGCAATCGTACTGGCAGTGGCTTCAGTATTTGCACAATGAGGCATACGCACATTGCCATCCAGAGGATAAGCAGTAGTAGTAGCATTGGGGACATGAACTCCTTCTATTGGTTGTGAGAAGCTTTGGTGATCAATATTTTGACGACATAGAGGCTCCTTGGCAGGCTCGGGGTAGATGGCTTCAACTGTCAGATCAACCTCAGGCAGAAAGACAAGATGGTTGCATGCTGAAAGCTGATAATTGACAGAAGAATGGAGTTTGATTAGGCGCATTACCCATGGATCATAGAACTTTAAGCCAAATAGATCAATCCCAAATGCAGCAAGTTGTCTGATGAAGAAATCCCGGGAGATGAATCTGATGACATTGACAATATAAAACACCAAAGTCTTCATTGTTCCTTCAAGTTTGTCTTTAGAAGAATGTCCCTTAATTGGCCATAGAGTACGCCTCAGTATATGATAGACTATGTGGGGCAAGTACTCGAGGTCCTTGACGAATAATTCCTTGGGATATTCTTCATCTTGAGGCAATGGCTTCATCATGCTGAGCATCTGACTCATATTGGGTTCAGGCCTCTGAAAAATGCTCTGCAGTTCTTCTTTGTGACGCTGACAACCAGGCTCATACAATTCACCTAGAGTGGGCAGGAGGTAAGCTCGATGATGTCTTGAGCTTTGGATTCATGGTGCACATCTCCTGTCATCCACTCGAGGATCCATGTATTCGGATCCCTGTTGTAGCCACAAATGTGAAGAGCAGCATAGAACTGCAGCAGAAGCTCTTCATTCCAGTGCTCTTTGGCAGTGACAAATTACAAAAGACCAGCATCCCGAAAGCAGATAAGAGCTTCTTCAAGGCAGGGTAGCCCAACAACAACTTCACAGTCAAGACACATGTGGGGAAAGATGCGCCCTTGGTTGTAGAGGATACAAGAGTAGTAGCTGCGCTGTTGATGGCTCCAAAAGCGATCGGAAGAGATCTTTGGCTTCGTGTATGGGTTCTTGGCACTGTCAAAGAATGTATTGTGTGCCCTGAAGCTGTTTACACTGAATGATCCTGGCGATGTAGCAGCACCTGGAAGCCTTGGCAACCTTGGGTTAGGCTTCTAAACTTGTGGTCGCTGAGGGAGTCCTGGATTAAGGGGTCCTCGGACAGCCGAACTATATACATTGGCTGGACTGTTGAGCTATGAAGATACAAGATAGAAGACTTCGTCCCGTGTCCGGGTGTGACTCTCCTTTGCGTGGAAGGCAAGCTTGACGATTCGGATATGTAGATTCCCTTCTTTGTAACCGACCTAATGTAACCCTAGCCCCCTCCGGTGTCTATATAAACTGGAGGGTTTAGTCCGTAGGAAAACAACAATCATAATCATAGGCTAGCTTCTAGGGTTAGCCTCTACGAATCTCGTGGTAGGTCAACTCTTGTAATACTAATATCATCAAGATCAATCAAGCAGGAAGTAGGGTATTACCTCCATAGAGAAGGCCCGAACCTGGGTAAACATCGTGTCCCCTGCCTCCTGTTACCATTAGCCTTAGACACACAGTTCGGGACCCCCTACCCGAGATCCACCGGTTTTGACACCGACATTGGTGCTTTCATTGAGAGTTCCACTATGACATCGAAAATAGGTTTGATGGCTCGCCTTGCTATCAAGGACAAATCACCTCCGGGGGAACCCTGGACTCAAGCCAAACCCTCCGGCTGGGCGGCTTCGTTATGACCGCACATTCGGCCATCGGGGCGACGATGACTTCTCGGGTCATCGATAATCGTCTCCACGTCAGCTCGGAATACGTCGAGCAGATGGATCCGACGAAGTTATCGTCCTTGAACGAGCTCCTGGATCGCATCGCCGCCTTGTGAGTCGCTATGGACTACGATCGGATTGGGCTTAAACCCGATCAGAGAGAGATTAACTCTCCACCGATCACCCATCAGATAGTGGTGGTGGAGGAGTAATGCAACAACTCTTCCCCTATATTAAGGATAAAATATGTCCGGATCACCAAGCTCACTGATCCGGATACGCGCTCGTGGGAAGACACGCCCCAAGCTCTGAACTTAGAATCGGACTGTGGGCCAGAAAAATTGGTTGACATCCCGAAACCCGAACTATTAAGCTCGAAAGCCCCTCAAGTTCTGGGTCCCAGACCGGGTCAGGGTTCAGACTTAAATCCACCCACTCACCTAGATACAAGTGATCTTTCCCACATCATACAACAATCCCAAGAGATAGTACATCACTTTTGGGCCAGATTCCTCCTTGTAATGAACAAGGTTAAGGACTATCGCGATGAAGACGCAATCTCATTATTCTGCAAAAATTGCACGTACAAGGGAATTCTCAATGCCATAAGTCGCCATCACATATCACACTCCACTGACTTGGCGACCATATTATAGAAGTATTGCGTGATGGAAAGCGCCTGGAAAACTCAGGCGACCTTTTGGGATCCACTGGCTCTCACTAAACCCCTCACCCGAAAAAAGGGTATACCCTTGTAGGTCGCCCGATCCAATCACGAAGAAATCAAAGCCAACTACAGGGCGCGGAACCGTGTTGGAGGGATGGCTCAATAGGCCATGCAAAATACACACCACACCGGATACCGTACCAACACACGACCTTAGAGCATGTTGGATACTTCGGCAGGTGGCCAAGAGCGGAGAGGATCTCCTCATCAACAACATCGCAGAGCATCATCCCACAGAAAACAACAACAACATAGTGTTGACAGTCTTCGAGACTTTCACCTCAAATAACAGGTGCAAGAGAGCACTCCGCGGCCTTGCTGAAGTCTGCCACATTGCAACAATACACCCCTGGAATGACACGACTATAACTTTCAATGCTAGTGATGAACCGCAATTCAGAACAGTCCGGGCACCAGCCGCTTTGGTCCTTAGTCCAATCATGGACGGCTTTCGGCTTACCAAAGTGCTCATGGACGGCGGCAGCGGACTAAACCTCATTTATGAGGAAACTCTCAACAAAATGGAAATAGACAGGAGTCGCATTGAGCAAAGCAACACGACCTTCCGGGCAATTATTCCTAGTCAAGAGGCACGATGTGCGGGAAAAATCACACTCGATGTGGTATTCGGCACGTCGGAGCATTATAGGTCCGAAGAAATAACATTTCAAGTGGCCCCATTCAATAGTGGATACCACGCCCTATTAGGGCGGGACACATTCGCAAGCTTCCAAGCTATACCCCATTACGGGTACATGAAGCTCAAGATGCCCGGACCCAATGGAATCATCACTCTTGCCAGCGATCCGGACATAGCACTCTGCGCCGAAAACAAAACCGCCGCCCTGGCCCTCGAGGCATTATCCAAAGCCCTCGCGGCCGAAGAATTAACTACATTACGCTCCACAGTGGATAGGGACGATGTGATACTCGATAAACGATCCAAGCCCACCTCCTTTAAACCAGCGGACGAAATAGTCAAATTCCAAGTCCACCCAACGGACTCCACAAAAACAGCATCCATTGGGGCACAGCCGAACCCCACAATCGACACCGCACTGCGGGCGTTTCTACGCGAGAACTGGGATATCTTCACCTGGCACCCTTCTGACATGCCAGGAATCCCATGCGGGCTGGCCGAACACAGCCTCAACATACTGAAGGGATATAAGCCGGTCAAGCAGACACTAAGGCCCTTTTCAGAACCCAAACGACAAGCTATGGGAGAGGAACTAGCCAAGTTACTCGAAGCCAGATTCATTAGAGAAATAAAACACCCGGATTGGCTAGCAAACCTGGTGATGGTACCAAAGAAGGATAAATCCTGGTGCCTATGTGTCGATTTCAAAGCCCTCAACAAGGCTTGCCCTAAGGATCCCTTCCCTCTCCCCCGCATTGATCAGATTATCGATGCTACTACAGAACACGACTCGTTGTGTTTCCTCGATGCATACTCCGGATACCATCAAATCAAGATGACGGAGTCCGATCAAGCCGCAAGGACATTCATTAACCCATATGGGCCTTTCTGCTTCAACACCATGCCTTTCGGGCTCAAAAACACCGGTGCCACCTACCAATGCATGATTCAAACATGCCTGGAGAAACAAATCGACAAAACAGTTGAAGCATACGTGGACGAGATGGTCATCAAGACCAGACACGTCGAGTCTTTAATAGATGATCTGAGGCTCACATTCGATAATCTCAGAACATATGACATTAAGCTCAATCCAGAAAAATGTGTTTTTGGCGTTCCCGCCGGAAAACTGCTGGGCTTCATTGTTTCCAATAGAGGAATTGAAGCAAACCCAGCTAAAATCCAAGCTTTGTCACAGTTGGCTACCCCAACAGATCTTAAACAAATCTAGAAATTAACTGGATGCGTGGTAGCTTTAAGCCGCTTTATCTCCAGATTAGGAGAAAAGGCATTGCTACTTTATCGCCTTCTTCGATGAACCGAACACTTCAAGTGGACGGACGTGACAACGGCCGGACTAGAAGAAATAAAGGCTCTTTTAGCAAGTAACCCTATCCTGGCCGCGCTGAACGTTGGCGAACCCATGCTATTATACATAGCAGCAATGAACCAAGTTGTGAGTGCGGTGCTTGTCGTTGAACAAGAGGAGGACGAACACAAATTTTCGCTCCAAAAGTCGGTATACTAGGTATCTACCGTCCTCACACCATGAAAATTCCGGTATCCTCATTATCAAAAAATAGCATACGCGGTCTTCATGGCATCCCGGGAACTATGACACTACTTTCAAGAGTGTTCAATCACGGTGGCCTCCAAAGTACCACTCAATGACATAATAAACAACCACGATGCTACAGGCTGGATTGCTAAGTGGGCCATCGAGCTCCTCTCGTTCGACATTACATATAAACCATGGTGAGCCATTAAATCGCAAGTACTGGCGGACTTCGTCGCCGAATGGACAGAAGCCGAACTCCCTAAAGAGTATGGTGCATACTCCAATTGGATCATGCACTTCGACGGCTCTAAAATGCTGGCAGGTCTGGGAGCCGGTGTGGTCCTAACATCCCCCACTAGAGATACAGTCCAGTATGTACTGCAAATATTATATACAGACTCCAACAATGCATCCGAATACGAGGCTCCATTGCACGATCTTCGGATGGCTGTCTTCATGGGCATCCAATGCCTGGAAGTACATCGGGATTCAAACCTCGAAATATCTCAAATAAATGGAGACTTCGATGCCAAGGATCCGAAAATGGGGGCTTATCAAAACGTCGTCCTTAAAATGTTAGCTCGATTCGAGGGGCTTGAATTTCATCATGTGGTTCGAGAAAACAATCAAGCGGCTGATGTCCTTGCCCCCGTGCTAAGAGCGACCCTGACCCACCTAGCATCTTTCTAGAAAGGCTTTTGAAGCCATCCATGGTGTGGCAAGGGGAGACCGGCAACACCAGTCCGGATCCGACCACAACCCTAGATTCCAAACACACTGACATCATCGGAGGCTCCGCCATCGAAATAACACCTTCGGCCCATCTCATCATGGCCGTTATCGCCCCATGGACCGAACCCTTCTTGGCCTATCTTAATAGGCAAGAACTTCCCGAGGATCAAAACAAGGCACGCTGCATTGTACGACGCTGTAAAGCCTACAAAGTCCATGAGGGAGAGCTTTACAAGAAAAGCAGTACCGGAGTACTTCAAAGATGTATCTCTGAGGAGGAGGGGTGGCAGATCTTGGCTGAAATTCATGCTGGACTCGGCGGTCACCAGGCCGCAGCTCGGTCCCTTGTAAGCAAGGCCTTCCGTACAGGTTTTTACTGGCCGACGACCCGAGCAGACGCACAGGACCTTGTCCAACATTGCGTCGGATGCCAGCTTTCCACCAACCAAAGCCATATGCCACCCACTATGCTCCAAACAATCCCCATAACATGGCCTTTTACAGTCTGGGGGCTCGATATGGTTGGACCCCTTAAAGGAGGAAGCCATAAGAAAAAAAATACCCGTTGATCATGGTAGATAAATTCACCAAATGGATAGAGGCCAAACCAGTTAAAACGACCGAATTCGGACCAGTGATAGACTTCATATCGGGTGTTGTGCACCGTTATGGTGTCCCCCACAGCATCATCACCAATAACGGCTCCAATTTCATAGCCAATGAGGTGAAAACTTGGTGCGGCAACATGGGCATTAAGCTCGATTACGCCTCCATCTATCACCCTCAAGCAAACGGTCAAGTCGAACGAGCCAATTGTCTTATTATGAGCGGCATTAAACCTAGACTAGTGCGATCCTTAAAAGAATCAGACACGCACTGGGTCGAGGAGCTTGACTTCGTACTCTGGGGGCTGCGGACCACGCCGAATCGCACTACCGGATATACACCCTTCTTCATGGTGTACGGCGCAGAGGCCGTGTTGCCCTGCGATATTACTCATGACTCACCTCGAGTGCGTATGTATGAAGAGAGAGAAGCTGAGCTTGATCGGCAGGATAGTTTAGATGCCCTGGAAGAGGAGCGCGACGTCACAAAAGCTCGTTCCGCATTTTATCAACAACATGCTCGCAGGTACCAAAGCAGAGAAGTACGGGCCAAGACTTATAATATTGGCGAACTCGTTCTACGCCTACCAGAGAAGAAAAAGGACAAGCTCAAGCCCAAGTGGGAGGGTCCCTTCATTATTGTCAAAGTTCTCACCGGAGGAGCGTACCGCCTGCATGATGCATTAGATAATCGACTCGAGCCGAACCCATGGAACGCGGCCAGACTCCGAAGATTCTACGCCTAGTGCCGAACTCTTTGTCCATCTCCTTCCCTTAGTTTTATTCTATTTATTTTTTAGCTCTCTTTTTGCTCTTTCTTTCGTAGCTCTAAAGCTTTAGTGTGGCTGGACCACACACTCGCGATGTACTAATCTTCAAGTATGTGCGATCATTATACATGAGGGCTTCTTATACAGAAGCTTATTGCAATCAATTTTCGAGCATAAAACTCATCGCATATGTGTCCTTTTTCCATGTGTGCCTTTTCTCCGCCATTATATGCATCGATATGACTTAAGTTTTGACCAAGCTGGGTTGCCTCGCTCCTGTGCTTATGCCCTACATTCCCGTTAGTTCAGCTAGGGCATAAAGGGAGCACCTCTGCGATTGTTACTGCTGGGTACTCTAGATGTGTACCTCAAACTGGGTGAAGCCGAAAGCTAGCGTTCTTAAGGTAATATTCGGTCGGTGGACTAAAGACGTGTCTTATTTATAACACTATGAACCCCCAGATGTCAAATATATTGCGATTTTTTAATCACAGATCGGACATGCATGTTAATGCATGCACACCTAGCGAAAGGAACCCTTAACGGAACTATTCTCTCTGGAAGATGTTTCTTACTATCGATGTAATATAACATAGCTAGTTGGGTACTTGTCTGTTCAAGCAACTATGACCCCTATGCCTGGTTTCCTTGCGTACCTCGGTTTTATATTACTGAGCGGGTATTCGGGAACACTCCGGACTATTGGGTCCGGAGGCCGAAGCGAAAAGGTCTGCCATGACAAATGATTTACAATCCGGCTAGGGACAAACTTTTCCTTTGAAGTACATAGTCATTTACTTAAAAACTTCCTCTTCTATGCCATCCAATAGGTTGTCTAGCTTATAGTCCTGTTGGGAATACTTGGCCGCTAATTCTACCTGGTCGTATACCAGACTAACTGGAATTTCTTTCCCATCTGACCCTACAGGTCCGACCCGGGCCATATGATTCGGATCGAGCTTGGTATACCGTGTTTTCACCATGACCCAAGCCTCCCTCGCACCTTCTCGACAGGCTGATATCTTCCATAGTCGGAACCGCCGCCGCGCTCCCTTGAATAGCTGTACAAGCTCCTCCATACTTCCTGGTAGGGAGGCGGATGGCCACAAGGCCTTGGCCACACTCTGCATCACCTGCCAAACTTGCTCGTGCAGTTGCGAAAGCTCTTGTAGCAGATCGCCTGAGGATCCGGGCATCTCCTCTTCGGGACGACCCGTCAGCATACCTACAGACATAACTCTGTTAGTCCATTTCTTCGCCGAACTATATAAAAGTTTGTTTGAGCACATACTAAAAATGCCGCGTTGAAGCCTTTTATTTTCCTTCACGGAGTCAGCCAGCTAGGCCTGAACATCTTTCAATTCGTCGCCCAGCCGGGTATTGGCATCTTGGAGATCGTTTTTCTCGTGCCTGACCCATGTAAGTATACGCTCGCCAGCGTCTAGCTGTCTTTGAGCTCTTTGTTCGTCCTCTTTTAGGATTTCCGGATTCGCTCCAGGATTATTTGCGGAATTTGTTGTCAGATCCGCAACCATGTCAACAACGCTGGTACATATGATTATGCCTTTTCTCGATAGAGCGACACATTACCAGTTGAGACCTTCTTGGATTCCTCTAGTTTGGTAGTTGCAGCCCTTAGCTAGGTTTGACACTTCTCCAGCTCTTGAGACAATAGGTTATTCTTCTCTGTTAGAACCTATTCATTCAATGATCCTTAAATCAGTTGTACCAACTATTTCAAGTCTCAGGGGCTACTGGTATATATAATTATCAGTTCTTACTTACCTTTATATCTTTCAAATATTGGTCTGTGGCTCTAGCAAGCCCACCTTCAGCAGCTCGGATGTACGCATCACCCGAGTTGAAGGCGTTGAAAGCCTCTTCTGAAAAACCAGGGTCGCGGAGTGCGGCCCGCCGGCGCCGATGATTCATGGCGCTCTCCACTTCAAACTTTGTAGCGGATATTCTACCCGAATCCTCTGTACGAGGATAGTCTGGTGTCACTTCCGTGTTAACCTCCGTCCTCGAGGCTGGGTCTGGAATCCGACTAGTGGAGGCACGGCCAGCAGGACCCCCGGACGTAGTCTGGTGGATGTTCTTTCTGCTAGGACACAATAGATAGTGTCATACTTTAAGATGACAACCATGGAGCATGTTTAAAACCATACCTCTTGGATGATGGCTCGGCCATGTTTTTGCTCGCCTTTCTTTTTGAAGGCCTACCCGGCATGGGCGCCCCTTGTTGGTGAGTCGCCTCAGGTTCAGCATGGCTTGCCGATCGTCTTCCCTTTAGAGCATAATGATTGTGCGGTGGGTAAGGCAGAAAGAGTGAATCCTTTTCGGAAGATAAGTCTCCTGTTTACTTACATGTGATGTAGGGAGGAGGCTAGGATAGTCGGCAATGATGGCCACTTCTGTGCCGTCATAGCTCGCCTGGTAAAACACCTCTTCCCCGAGCTCCACGAATATATCCGTAACTTCTTCAAATCCGGAGTCGAGGGCCTGGTTATGGTCCTCTGGCTGTGGTGCCGGGCTGTGGATCTCCCTGGTTATTTTCCGCCATTCCTGCTATGAATGGACGGATTGAGAGTTCATGAAAAAGGACTCAGGGAATGAATAGAATGGAGTAATGGATAGAAACTCACCCAGCTAGGAGGGTTGTACATGGAAAATCCGTCCCGTGGCTTAATGCGGATGAACTCCTCTTTTTCCCCTTCGTATAAACCAGACAGTATTTTCACCAAAGCGGTGGTGGAGTCCGGACCTTTGCGACGACAACCGGTGGCGTCGTCTTCTCCATTGAAGTGCCACATGGGACGCCCTCGATACTGGAGTGGCTGAACCCCCTGCATTATGCATATGGGCACAACCTCGATTATTGATAATCCGGATTGGGCAAGTGTTCTTATCTTGGTCATCAGTTGAAGGACCTCCCTGCTATCTTCCTCCTTGCGGCTCCGGGGATGCCAGTTGAGGCGTTTCTTTAGTGGAGGGCTTGTAAACTCAGGAAGACCCATCCGAATTGGGTCGGGAAGGGAGACATCCTCAATGTAAGCCCACTAGGAAGGCCATTCTTCGGACGCCTTCTTCGATGTATTGGATATGTATCCGGTCCCGGCGATTCGCCATATCTCGTCTCCGCCCACTTGGAATATTGATCCCTCTTGATTATGAGGGATGGGGCAAAACAACTTCTTCCATAGCTGAAAATGAGCTTCACAACCCAGAAATAGCTCGCAAAGGGCGACGTAACCTGCAATGTGCAGGATGGAGGCAGGAGTGAAGTTGTGCATCTGGAGGCCATAGTACTCCAGAAGCCCACAGAGGAATGGATGGATTGGAAATCCGACGCCCCTTAGCAAGTAAGGGACATGGCATACTCGCTCCCCCTTGATGGGTTGGGAAAATTCTCTGCTTGCTCCCCGCCGTCAAAGGAAGCCAATCCGACTCGGACGGGGACTAGATACGCAGGTGGGAGAAACCCCTGGGTTTGCAACTTCACCAATTGACCATGGGATACGGTACACTTCTCCCAATCACCCGGCTTGGTGCTGAGGGGGCAGGAGGAGGAACTGTGAGCGCTGGCCATGTTGGAATGGTTTTTTGCGGGTGCGCTCTGATGATGCCTTGCTTAGGGAAGATGGTGTGGATTGGATCTGAAGATCCTCTTCTCTTTAAATAGACGATTTACTTACATGGTTAGGGTGGCAAGTGTAAAAATGCCCCGACTTCTTGTATTCGCTCGACGCGTGGAAGCTGAGACTATTAAGGAACATAAGTCGATGAAGCATAGCATTAAATGAGGAGCCGGTCACAGCTCTCTTCAACAGGTACTTTGAAGAATTCAGAGAAGGAACCCGCCTTGCAATGCCGAAGACAATCTGCACGCCAGACTCATCGTCATTGAAGCCTGGTTCGGGGGCTACTGAGGGAGTCCTAAATTAAGGGGCCCTCGGACAGCTGGACTATATACATTGGCCGAACTGTTGGGCTATGAAGATACAAGATAGAAGACTTTGTCCCGTGTCCGGGTGGGACTCTCCTTTGCGTGGAAGGCAAGCTTGGCGATTCAGATATGTAGATTCCCTTCTCTGTAACCGACCTGATGTAACCCTAGCCCCCTCCGGTGTCTATATAAACCAGATGGTTTAGTCCGTAGGACAACAACAATCATGATCATAGGCTAGCTTCTAGGGTTAGCCTCTATGATCTCGTGGTAGATCAACTCTTGTAATACTCATATCATCAAGATCAATCAAGCAGGAAGTAGGGTATTACCTCCATAGAGAGGGCCTGAACCTGGGTAAACATCGTGTCCTCCGCCTCCTATTACCATTAGCCTTAGACGCACAATTTGGGACCCCCTACCCGAGAACCGTCGGTTTTGACACCGACAGTCGCTGCTCCACATGATAATCATATTGTGGTCCGGGAGCAGTGGGAGGAACCATGATTGGCCAGCAAACTGTCACCAACTCCCCATCATGATTGTAAGCCATTTCCATAGTGTGTGGACTTGGGGGAGGAATGGCACCGTGAGCGGGGACCGGAATCACATAAGCTTTAGGGTTCACATTGGCTTCAAGCACAACATTAGCTTCAGGCTCCACATGGTCTTCAGCCAAGACAGGGTCATTGGCTTCAGCAGTGTTTGTGGCAGCCTCATTGTTCTCAACCTCCATTTGGTCAACGACCGGAGGGTCTGGCGCAATCACATTCTTCTCGAGAATGACTTGGTTTGTAGCTGGAGGTGTGGCAACTCTCTCTTCTCTTCTTTCTTCTTCATCGGCCAATGCAGCCGGAATGTCTTCAGCAACTTTAGCTTCAGACTCTGGAACCGTCACAGAAGGATTCTCTTCAGGGAACACTTGACGTGCCACTGAACTGGGTTGTTGTGAATCTTCTTCTGGGATGGTTGACATGGAGACATATGGCCTGAGACCTTTGACAAGCCGTTGAAACATGGGCGACGCCTTTGGTGATGGAGTGGTCTCCATGTAGTTGTCGTCATTCAGAATCGGATTGGTAACTTGTGCTGGGGGAGTGTGGGGTGTCTCATCATGAACATGTGTTTCTTCTTGCGGGCGCTCAGCCCAGGAATCATGTTGAGCAATTGGCGTCAATGGATGACCAATGCTAGTGTATCTGCTGCTTGTTGGAGCAGGCAATGATACCAAGTGGTGCTCGAGTTGAGGAAGGACTTCATCATCAACAACATTGTCGTCATGACCAATGTCTTCAGCTGCGTTGGGGTCAACAGCTGGAACTTGTTCATCTACACGAGCCTCTGTGGAAGCAGGCTGGTGGATCACAACACGATGATCTTTGTTGGTGGCAGCTGGAGGAGCAATAGAGATAGGTTCAACAATGAGAGGGTGAGAGGCCGCAACACGCGCTTTCTTTGAAGACTTAGTTCCCTTAGTCTTCAACTTTTTTCTTGGAAGGGGCATCGTCAGATGCATCCTTGTGCTTGCGCTTCTTGGCTTCGGCTTCAACTGCCCTTGTCTTCTTCAGCTCTGAAGCTCCTAAGGGGACCTTAGGCTTCAAGCCTGTCATGCTAGCAGGGAAGACAATGCGAGGTTCTTCCTGCCTTGGTGCAGTTTGGGTCACAACAGGCTTCTTTGGTTTGGTAGCCATCCTAGGATCGATGCCAGGGCGCCCAAGAGCTTTGCGCTTGTCAACTTCATTGTGTGCTTGAACACATTTTTGAGCTAAGTACTTCATGCGTTCTCATGAGCCTTTAGCTTCAGTGCGCTTCTTATCAAATTCCTCCTTGAGGTCATGCAACATCTTCTTGAAGATTTGAACATCTGCCACGCTGAGCTTGGCCATGTTCTTCTTGAAGTGAGCCTTCTCATAATCGATTTTGTTCTTGATCTCGACAATCTTCTGAGCGAAGGCCAACTCGCCTGCAATGGCTCTGTGGAATGTGAAGCTGATGTCCATAGGAAGTTGAAGATCACCAATATTGATGCTCTAGTCGTCGAACCACTCATCAATGAAGTTGTTCAGAATGTCAACATCGAAGAGGGGCAGGTCATTGAAGATTTTTGCCTCTTGCTTGCTCTTGATAAGCATCTCAAGAGCATCATCACCAAGATCTTCATCGCTGGACAGATCAATGGTGTCATCTTTGTTGTGCAGAACAACAAACGGTGCCAGGGGTTGCCCAGTGGCCTTCTTGGGCAATGGTTTCATGGTCCTCTTGGACACGCGAGATACATCTTCAGACTGCACACTAGATTCAGGCGGTGCAGACTTCAGTGTCTTCCTTGTTGAAGCTTTTGGTGAAGCAGATGGCTTGGTAGCTTTTGTCTTCTTATTCTTTTTCTCCTTTGGAGGTGAGGGAGCTTCATCCGAATCAGCTTCTCTAGCAGATTGCTCCACATCTGCTCTCTGAGCAGCAATCTGAGATAGAAGCCCATCAAAATTGGCGAAGGGGCCAATTCTGATCTCATAAGCTTCACGTGTCCCATCAGATCTTGGAGTAGAGGGACCAAGGTTGAAGTTGAGGCCAAACTCCTTTTGATTCTTGACAATTTAATCTCTTGCAAACTGATAGTTGTGCTTGAAGAGATTGTCTTCATGACACCATAAAAGAGAAGATGGGTTGGCATTTTCAGGCTGTGGTCCTCTGACCATACAAGGATAGAACTCCCGTTCAATAGCTTCAGCCTTAATCTTTGGCACCAACCCGTGGTACAAACAGTCACCCCACGTGTGCTTAATGGCGTTCTTTTTAGCATATTCATGCGTTACAAACCTGTACTTGAACCATTCCTCAACCCAATATCTTTGGATCCACTGAATCCGGTTCTTGCGCTGGTTGTAACTTTCCTGAGGATCTGACTTGTACAGTTCATACAGATCAGGAGGCAAATCAAGTGCAGTGTTCCCACGGTGTTGCGTGCCACCTTTGCATGCAGACTTTTCTGAAGCCATAATATTCAGACTGATTGGCTTCAACACAGTGAAAGGCTTTCGTCTGCTAGTCAGACAAGAACTGGCTTCAGGAGATTCGATGTGATGCTGTAAGTATTCTGCAAATGAATGCAGACTATGAGAACCAAGGGATTGTCCCACGGACATGTACATGTGATAGCATTAGAGATGCGAGGGAAGGGGAAGAGGTCATATGCATTCTCAGAAGATTTTGAAGATAAATCAGTTTAGAAGACATTGACCTCATAGTGCGAAGACATTCACTTATTTGGAGAGAGTTGGTTCCAGATTTGTACAAATCCATGAATAAGTACAAGTGAAGAATCTAACTAGTTATGAAGCATAAGCGAATATACTTGGCATGTTATGAGATTCAGGAGAAGATATATCCAGATTTGGAGGTGAAGAAACCACTTTTGGTTGAAGTGGATGGATTTGACGAATCAAAAAGGCAGTAAAAAGTAAGATTTAATTACCGACGATGAACTGCTAGACGAGGTTGAAAGAGAGGCCGAGCAGTTCAATCTCCCGCGCCCTAACTTGGTGGCGGAATACACCTGGCGGCGGTGGAGATGGCGAGGTCCGCGGGCGGCGTGAGGACGGCGTCGAAGAAGTCGCGATAGCTAAGCGCTTCGTCTCCAGCGTCGACGCGAGCTAGCGGTGGTGCTAGGGTTTGTGCGTGGTAGAGAGAGTGGAAGGACAGATTATTGATTGCACAGATGAATATTTATAGGAAGGAGGAGGGCGGCGCAACACAATTACTCAGGAGCCCCTAGCGGTTCACATCTGAGGGACACGTGACATGCATGCAACTCATTGAAAGTTGTTCCATGTTCCCACGCACACCTGGATTGTCAGGTGGTCGTTCCGGCTTCTCCGGTTTTCAGGGAATAAGGATATATTATTAAAACCAGATTTAAATGTTTGTCACATTGTCTTGTGATGACAAGGACTCAGAGAAGACAATTGACAGGTTTCAATAGAATGCATATGATTTGAACAGATAGAGTTTGAGGTAGAAGCACAGAATAGGTTAGGGTCCGATCACATTCACTTAGTTTAATAAGGATTCAAGAATGAAGACATAGCTATAAGTGAATGCTGTAGAGGACAAAACACAAACAATATATATATATATATATATATATATATATATATATCAACTCAACATTGTGAAGATAAACCTTGAAGTCAAGTCAATGTTGAAGACAAACCAAATGCGAAGACTATGCAACCATGATGCCAAGAGAAACACTTCAAAAAGAATTTTGGTGGTGGCATTACCCATTGTATAGGAAGTATTAGACCCAGACACTGTGCACAATTATCGTGGCGCTCCGAAGTCAATTTCCACATTAATGTATTCACACTCAGAGGTCAAGTCTTCATTGATTGAAGATATACATTACTTCATGTGTTGCACATCTAAGTCATCAACATGCATAAACATTAGGATGTGTGTGTCCAATTACAGGACATTTGAGAATTCCAAGATATTTAGCTCACACCGCAACTTGCAAAACCTTTTCTCATCCAAGGGCTTTGTGAAGATATCTGCCAATTGTTCTTTAGTGTTGATGTGAATGATATCAATATCTTCTTTGTTGACATGATCTTTGAGAAAGTGATGACAGATCTGAATGTGCTTTGTCTTCGAGTGCTAAACTAGATTCTTGGAAAGCTTGATGGCGCTTTCATTGTCGCAGAATAGTGGCACATTCTTCGTGTGGATGCCATAGTCCTTGAGAGTTTGCTTCATCTAGAGGAGCTGAGCACAACACGATCCAACAACAATGTATTCAGATTCAGCAGTGGAGAGAGACACAAAGTACTGCTTCTTTGAAGACCAACAGACAAGAGATCGTCCAAGAAAATGACATGTTCCTGAAGTGTACTTGCGATCAACCTTGTCACTAGCATAATCAGCATCAGAATATCCAATCAGATCAAATGTTGAGCCCTTTGGATACCATAATCCTATTGTTGGGGTGTAAGCCAAATATCGAAGTATTCGCTTCACCGCTAGGTGATGCGATTCCTTTGGTACCGCTTGGAATCGGGCACACATGCAAATGCTAAGCATTATATCTGGCCTAGATGCACATAAGTAAAGTAAAGAACCACTCATGGAGCGGTATACCTTTTGATCGAACTCTTTACCATTGTCGTCGGAGCATACATGACTTTTGGTTAGCATTAGTGTAGTGCATCCTTTGCAGCCTTGCATTCCAAACTTCTTTAGGCAATCTTTGAGGTATTTTTCTTGAGATATGAAGATGCCATTGCTCTACTGACAGATTTGAAGACCGAGGAAGAATTTTAGCTCACCCATCATGGACATCTAATATTGCTCTTGCATCATGTGCCCAAACTCATCACTGTATCTTTTGTCAGTGCAGCCGAAGATAATGTCATCCACGTAGATTTGGCACACAAACAGTTCACCGTCATATGTCTTCGTGAAGAGTTTAGGATCTAGATAACCAGGTTTGAAGCCTTTGCTCTTCAGCAAGTCTTTGAGTGTGTCATACCAAGCGCAAGGAGCTTGTTTGAGGCCATATAGTGCCTTGTTGAGCTTGTATACCATATCAGGATGTTTTGGATCTTCAAAGCCAGGTGGTTGTGCAACATACACTTCTTCTTCAATCTTGCCATTGAGAAAGGCACTCTTCACATCCATTTGGTACAGAAGAATGTTATGATGGTTGACATAGGCTAGCAGTATGCGAATGGCTTCAAGCCTTGCCAGGGAGCGAATGTTTCATCAAAGTCAATCCCTTCTACTTGAGTGTAACCTTGAGCAACTAGACGAGCCTTGTTTCTGACAACTTGACCATGCTCATCTTGTTTGTTGCGATAGATCCATTTGGTGCCAATGATATTGTGCTTGCGAGGATCAGGACGCTTGACCAGTTCCCATACATTGTTCAGCTCGAACTGATGAAGTTCTTATTGCATAGCTTGAATCCATTCAGGTTCCATAAAGGCTTCAACAACTTTCTTGGGTTCAGATATAGAGACAAAAGCAAAGTGCCCATAGAAATTTGCTAGCTGTGTTGCTCTAGAATGAGTGAGTGGACCAGGCGCATTGATGCTATCAATTATCTTCTCAATATGTACTTCATTTTCAACACGGGGATGAACTGGACGAAGATTTTGCCCTTGCAAATCATTTTCTTCAGCTTCAGCATTGACTTCAGGTTGAGCATTGTCTTCAGGTTGATTTGGTGCAATGATGATTTCTTCTTCAGCCTGAGCTTATGAAGGTATGATTTCTCTAGTACCCATAAGCTTGATAGATTCACTAGGAGGGACTTCATCTAGCACATTTGGCAGGTGATCTCTTTGTGAGCCGCTAGTCTCATCGAAACGCACATCCATAGTTTCAACCACTTTATAGTGAAAGAGGTTGAAGACTCTATAGGAGTGCGAATCCTTTCCGTATCCAAGCATAAAACCTTCATGTGCTTTCGGTGCAAATTTTGAAGTGTAATGTGGATCCTTGATCCAGCACCTAGCACCAAATACTCTGAAGTAACCGACGTTTGGCTTCTTACTAGTTAGCAGCTCATATGATGTCTTCTTTAGAAGCTTGTGAAGATAAACACGGTTGATGACATGGCATGCAGTATCAATGGCTTCAGGCCAGAACTTCCTTGGAGTCTTGTATTCATCAAGCATCATCCGAGCCATCTCAATGAGGGTTCTGTTATTGCACTCCATGATGCCATTCTGCTGAGGTGTGTAAGGAGCTGAGAACTCATGAGTGATACCCAGTGTATCAAGATAAGCGTCGAGGCCGGTGTTCTTGAATTCTGTGCCGTTGTCACTTCTGATGTGCTTGATCTTGATGCCATAGTTCGTCATGGCACGATTGGCGAATTGTCCGAAGACATCCTGCACTTCAGTCTTGTAGAGGATTATATGCACCCATTTATATCTTGAGTAATCATCAACAATGACGAAGCCATAGAGACAAGCAGTGGTAGTGAGAGTAGAGTAGTGAGTAGGGCTGAATAAGTCCATGTGAAGTAGCTCAAAGAGACTTGATGTCGTCATGATTGTCTTCGAGGGATGCTTGGCCCTTGTCATCTTCCCAGCTTCACAAGCACCACACAGATGATCCTTCTTGAACTTGACGCCCTCGATGCCCACGACATGCTTCTTCTTCACGGGAGTGTACAAATTCCTCATGCCAACATGTCCTAGCCTTCGATGCTAGAGCCAGCACTCCGAAGCTTTTGCTAGAAGACATATGGCCAACTGTGGTCCTGTTGAGAAGTCTACCATGTACATATCATCTTTTTAATACCCTTCAAAGACTAGAGATTTGTCAGATTCCATAAGCACAAGACACCGATATTTTCCAAATATCACAATCATGTTCAGATCACAAAGCATTGAGACATACATTAAGTTTAAACCAAGGGATTCAACAAGCATCACTTTATCCATGTGTTGATCCTTTGAGATTGCAACTCTACCTAGACCCAATACCTTGCTTTTACCTAGACCCAATACCTTGCTTTTACCAGTATCAGCAAATGTGATGTGACTTTTGTCAGACGAACGAAGGGTTGAATCCATCAGAAGACTTCGATCACCAGTCATGTGGTTAGTGCATCCACTATCCATAATCCATTCTGAAGCCTTTGGTGTCATATCCTATAGTACAGTTTGGGGGATAGGCTTCACCATGGGTATTGTGAAAGCATAAACATTTGAGAAGCAAGCGGATTATGAAAGTTCAGATCTTGGTTAGGATAAATAGGATGATTGTCAAGGAATCCCGGGAAGAGATACATAATAAGACCATTTGGACATTTTATCTTGCATCCCACAAGATGTTTAAGGTCCCCAGCATTAGCATCTGACGCCTTTGATTTTCGGCTGGAGACCTTACCCTGCAAAAAGAGAGTTAAGTTTTCTTAACCACCCACATCTTCAGGGGTGGCTTAGAAGCAATGAGTCTAAGTGCAGCATCTGAAAACTTCGGCTTTGGAGCCCTAGCAAATAGCCTTGCAGGAGGTGAATAATACTCATGAGAATAAGCAGAAAAGTTCTTGGTCTTATGAACATAGCGGTTTGACGAAACACGCTCATATTCACAAATCTGAGTTTGATTTCCCTGCAAAACATCGGCATTAGCTAGACTCTTGTGAGTCCTCTATCTGTATGAAGCCTTTGGACCGTATGAAGCATTTGGTCTGGGATTTGTCTTCTTCCCAGGTGGTGTCATCATGACATTCACGGGAAGATTCTCAAGACAACTCTTGGGTATCCATATCTTCTTAAAAGGTGGTCCATTCCTGCAGTTAGTACCGATATACCTGGCAAACACTTCACCATTCTGATTCTTGAACATTTTATAGTTTGCATCAAAGGATTCATCAATGATAATTGGGTTAGCACAAGAGAAGCCAGATAAGGTAGATGGATCCACTGAAGGTCCCTTTGCAGCAACCCATGTGGTTTTGGGGTACTGCTCAGGCATCCAGTAAGAGCCATCAACATTCATTTTCCTCTCGAACCCAACACCCTCTTTCCTAGGGTTTCGGTTCAGAATCTATTTCTTGAGGACATCACATAGTGTCTGATGCCCTTTGAGACTTTTGTACATTCCTGTTTCAAGCAAAGTCTTCAACCTGACATTGTCATCAGCAATAGTAGTGGTATCCTCAGCAGATGGGTTAGTTACCACATCAGAAGTTGAAGATATTGCAACAGTAGCAGCATTTGAACATTCAGCAACAGAGACAACATTATCACACTCAAGACATTTTAGACATGGTGGTTCAAATCCTTCCTGAGCGGAACTGATCTATTGAGCGAGGAGTGACTCGTTCTCCTTTTGAAGATCTTTATGAGCCGATCTCAACTTCTCAAGTTCTTGCTTCCTTTGAAGATAATCATAGGAGAGCTTTTCATGAGAATTTGAGAGCATTTCATGACGAATTTCAAGTTCCTCGTACTTAACATGAAGATTTTTAATGTCTTCAATTAAGGGCTGAGTTCGGGTCATGTCTGCGTCCAAAAGGTCATCGCTACTTTTGAATATGTTCCATAGCATTCTGTTGTTCAGTTGCAACTTTAGCAAGTGTTTTGTAGCTAGGTTTAGAATCGTCAGAGGTTACCTTGACACTACGTGCCATGAGGCAGTAGTTTTGATTAGATGGTTTGGGTTTGAAAGACATCATTTTAAGAGATTCTTTGAACTCGCAGAACCACAGGTCTTGACGGGTTCGATGACCTTCATAGACATCAGAAATCCGGTCCTAGATAAGCTTCGCATTGCAAAGATGCATGATGCGCCTGAACTCGTCATTGGATAGGCATGAGCATCTAATGTCCTTAGCCATGATATCTAGACGAGTGTACTTTTGAATGTCGTCAACATTCGCCATTTTGCATAAATCCGTGAGACCAATCTCTGTGACGGTCCATAGTTCACTGTTCATGGCAAGGAGGCGCTTGTTCATCATTGCCTTCCATCTGGGATAATTTTGACCATCAAAAATTGGACAAGCAGCGGAGACTTTGATTATCCCTGTAGTCGACATAGCTGAAACTCCAGGTGGTTAAACCGAATCACACAGAACAAGGGAGCACCTTGCTCTAATACCAATTGAAAGTGCTAGTATTTGACTAGAGGGAGGGTGAATAGGTGATTTCTATCAAAGTCTTCAAAACACAAATGCTTTGAAGACAAACAATAGAAATGAACCTATTGATATGCAGTGGAAGGTAGACTACACTAGACAAGCCGTAGTCAAGTAAGCAATGAAGTGAAAGCATGAAGACTATCAACAACTAGGTAGTAAAGATTAGGATGGAAGATAGTATGAAGCCAAACAGTAATCAGTCTTCACTCAGTGAAGTCAATCAGATCAGACAAATGGCAATGACTTCACGAAGACAAACTATAAGTAAAGAGAGGTGAAAAGATGGAACCAGTTGCTCGGAGAGGACAGGGATTTGTTGGACCAATTCCAGTTGCTGTGACAACTGTATGTCTGGTTAGGGATGCTGAGATTCAACTCAGAAGATCGCGTCTTCACCTTATTCCCCTTGAGATAAGAACACTTAGTCCTCGCCCAATCACTATGGTAAGTCTTCAAGGGAGACTTCCAAACCTTCACAGACTTTGTTCACCGGCAATCCACAATGACTCTTGGATGCTCAGAACGCGACGCCTAACCGGCTGGAGGATTCATAGTCCTCAAGTGTAATAAGTCTTCAGATCTCGCAGACAGAAAGACTTCAGTGATGCCTAACACTATTTGTCTCTGGGTGTTTTGGGCTTTGTCCTTGCAAAGATTACTGTCTCAAAGGCTTCGGAGGTGGGTTGCTCTCAAACGACAAAAGCCGTATACTAACTCTGAGCCGCCACCAATTTATGGTGTATGGGGTGGGCTTTTTATAGCTAGGAGGCAATCCGACCTGATTTTTCCAAAATGACCCTGGGTCACTAAGGAACTAACACGTGTCCAATGGTCAGATTTCAAACACACAAGCAACTTGACTTGGGCTACAAGTAAAGCTGACTCATCCAACTCTGGATAAGATTTGCTCTCATTGTCTGTGCTCGAAGACATAGGATTTGGTTGAGCATCACCTCAGTCACTCTGACTTTGTTCACTTGGACCCCACTTAACAGTACGGTGGTTCCTATGACTCAACAAAGAAGAAAAGGAAACTATGAAACAACTATGTCTTCGCACTCCATAGTCTTCATGCGATGTCTTCTCATGTCATAGTCTTCATTGTGAATATTTTCACAGACCACCATTGTCTTCAATGTCTTCACACATTTTTAGGGGTCATCTCTGGTAGGTAAACCGAATCAATATGGGACTACTACCTATGTTATCCTGCAATTCTCACAAACACATTAGTCCCTCAACCAAGTTTGTCGTCAATACTCCAAAACCAACTAGGGGTGGCACTAGATGCACTTACACATCCTGCCATTTTTCTTCTAATTCTCGCCCTTTTTTGCTGCCATCTACTCATGGTCCAACAAGAGAAGCTGTCGGAGATGGCGGTGGTGGAGGATCCGATGATCACGCTCGTGTGAAAGATCAACTTGGAGACAAGGAAAAATTACCGCCTCAAAGTGAAGGCGGCAAAGAAGACGATGCTCAAGAAGCAAAAGGCCGACGGAGGCGGCCGTGCAGGTGGCAGACGTGGTGGATGGAGGAGCCTGGGACGCGGGCCCCCGCTATTGTCGCTGATCGTGTTGCCACCATGTCCAAAGCATTACAAGACCCCATACTACTACAACGCCAAGCAGCTCGGTAGGAAGTCCCTGGTATCCTCCACTGGCAAGTGCCTTCATCGTTGATGTCAATGCGGTGCCATCGCTTTTATCGGATTGTTCATCATTGCAGCTTGACTGGACATCGGTCGTGGAGTAGCTATGTGCCTCCACACCGTTCATTGGTATGCCTAAAGCGGGCGAGCCGGTGTACGATGATGCAGACATGAAGATGTTTGAGATGATCCGTGATGAAGTCGAGGAGGAGGTTTCTATGAGGACGGGTAGGTGGATGACTTGGAGCCCACTAAGGCCGCCTCACACACCCAGTTGGGCTACACCTAGTCCGGCATGTACACCCAGTCCGACATGCAGCCGGGCTACACCCAGCCCGACATAGAAACATAACCACAAAATTGGGCCGCCGGACAGCAGGAGCAAGAGGGGGCAGCGACGATGATGATCCTATTTTTTTTCTTTGAGTTGAACGGCGATGATCATCGTCGTTAAACAAAAAAAGGATCATCATAATTTGCAGAAGGTTGCAAACCATGTAAGCGCACTGGGCATGGACAGACCAGCCTATCAGAGACCCAGTTGAACACGGCTTACTTGGCCTACTAAAGACCCAGTTGAGCACGGTTCAGTTGGCCCATTAGAGACCCAGTAGAAAACGGCTCACTTGGACCAGTGTAGCCCGACCCAATTTCTCTTGGTGTTAGCTCGTCCTTCCCCCAAACCCTACCCCCATGTTCAATGGCGGAGGTGGCGAGCCCGGTGCTAGCGGTTCGACGCCGATGTGTAACTTTCTTCAGAAGCCACCCAAGAATATCCAGAAGCGTCCTACCGCCTCCGTCGGCTCCGATGACGAAGAAGGTAGTGGCGGTGATGATTCCAGGGCCATCGCGGCGACGCGATCTAAGAAGCCGCCATCTACTACCAGCAAGCTCTTCTTCTCCTCTGCCAACAGCTCACACAAGCCACACCGTTTCCAGTTCAAGTCGTCCCAGACGATTCAGTCCTCCACCGACAACCGCGCCACTGCAATGCTCGAGACGGAGACGACATACGACCATGATGCTCGTGCCATCCGCGAGCGACAGCTCAAGCAGGCCAAGGAGTCCCTCAAGAAGAACCCCTCTGCCTCATCCTCCTCCGGGAGCCCTACAAGGGGATCCACGGCTACACGGATCACAAGGCCGACTTCAGGCGGGAGCACAAGGTTTCCGGAGAGAAGGCTGGCGACACGCACGGCCCCCTGCGGTCGTTAGTGCACATACGCCTCTCAACGCGGTTCGACTACCAACCCGACATTTGCAAGGATTATAAGGAGACGGGCTATTGTGGCTACGACGATTCCTGCAAGTTCATGCACGACAAAGGTGACTACAAGTCTGGGTGGCAGCTCGAGAGGGAGTGGGATGAGGCCGAGAAAGCCCACAAACGACGCATAGTGATGCGTGAGTTGGATGTTAGTGATGTCAAGGCAGAGGAGGAAGACAGTGATGACGAGAACGCACTGCCCTTTGCCTGCTTCATATGCAGGGAACCCTTTGTTGACCCGGTAGTCACAAAGTGTAAGCATTATTTCTGCGAGCATTGCGCATTAAAGGTACCCTGCAGTTTCTTCTGATTTTGTGGTGATAATTTTGCCTACTCATCTATGCAATCAATAAGTTTGTCATGTTGAAAATCTAGTTCATTTGCATAGCTATGCTAATAGTTTGTTTGTAACATGGAACCATGATTGTTTGAGTTCTAGTCATTAACTATTGAAACATTAGCACTTGCACAAGACTTCTAATTTTGGAGATATTGCGTATTCAGCTCAATTATATATACATATGAACTTACCCTATTACATAAAGCACCATATGATTATGGATATATGACAATGTGGTGGAAACAAACTTCTGTATCCATACTAGCTGAATGTATTTTCTTTGGACTAGCTGAATGTTTTGTTGGTTCAAGCTTTCAGCCATATGGCCCATATAGCATGCAACATTACATTATATCTAGAATGTCAAATCCAAGTTTATATTTGCTTTGTGAGTTCTTAGAGTTTCCTTCCTATCTATATTTAGCTGTGTGATATGAATGTTTTTAATTGAAATATTAGTTCCGAGAGTACCATGCATGACCGCTTAATAATTGAAATATTATTCAGTTGGTGCACCGTTTCTGTTGGAGTTACAGATCTTTATTTGATTGCATAGGACTATCTTACGACCTGTCCTGCTTGCAAATAATAAATTACATATACAGAGAGATGCCAATGGGGTTCAAAGGGAATATGGAAAATATACTTGATAATAGATAAGTTTTTCCCTTTGATATTGAGGAGCAAGTGCATTCATAGAGCTTGGATAGTTTGATGACTTATTTGTTAGTCTCTACGTTCTAGGAAGTGCATTCACATGTGAGGGAGTCCTGGATTAGGGGGTGTCCGGATAGCCGGACTACCATCATCAGCCGAACTATCATCGGCCGGACTATCATCATCGACCGGACTTCAAGACTATGAAGATACAAGATTGAAGACTTCGCCCCGTGTCCGGATGGGACTTTCCTTGGCGTGGAAGGCAAGCTTGGTGATACGGATATGTAGATCTCCTACTATTGTAACCAACTGTATGTAACCCTAGCCCTCTCCGGTGTCTATATAAACCGGATGGCTCTAGTCCGTAGGACACAACAACAACAACCCTTAAAATCATACCATAGGCTAGCTTCTAGGGTTTAGCCTCCTTGATCTCGTGGTAGATCCACTCTTGTAAACATCCACAATATCAATATCAATCAAGCAGGACGTAGGGTTTTACCTCCATCAAGAGGGCCCAAACCTGGGTAAAACATCGTGTCCCTTGTCTCCTGTTACCATCCGCCTAGACGCACAGTTCGGGACCCCCTACCCAAGATCCGCCGGTTTTGACACCGACAACATGGCTTGCATAGTTAGTCCAGATCTATAGAATGTGAGTAAGGAGTCTGGAAACGTAAATTCTGCACAGACAACCTGTTACATACAATTGGATGCTGCGTGTCACCAGTGCATGGGTCAATTGTAATCGTTTGTGTACAAACCTCTAGGGTTTATCTAACCGCATTGTAACAAACTAACAAAAACATTAGGTGTTCTCTTAGGAAATTTCATCTAGTTACTCAAGAGTTACTGAGTAATTGCACAAAGAAAATAACTCTCGAGGTTTCATAGTTCATAGAATGATAGTTGCTCATATTGCAAATAAAGTTCTGACAATCTACATCTGTTGATTTCGACATCACTCGAAGAACAAGAAATGCTTCGTCTGCAATAAACCGACGCTTGGCATCTTCAATGCAGCGCATGAGATCCGAAAGAAGATTGCTCAGGACAAGAAGCAGCAGGATCTTTGATGACTGTTGCACAATGTAGCTTGTATCATGGAGGATTACTTCTCTTCTATAATTGTATTGTTTGAAAATAAGGGGGAAATATCCAGGAATCAGTTTTGTTACTTTAGCTCTGTGCTAGCTCCTACTCACCATTAGCCACCAAAATCTGAGCTTCTTGTCGCATTGCAAAAGCCTGTGTCATCATGTCGAACTGGTTTTGAATGGATGTGAAGTGTCATTCACATTTACCGCAACTTACAAAATGGATCTTTGCGGAGGTATTATTTGTCTTGACGGACCTTGATTTGCACTACACTTGCACTTGGCAGCGCCATATGTCTGCCTTTGACTGCACTGTCCCAGGTCATCAGTGTGGCACATACTCTCTCCGTCTGGAATTACTGTAGTGACCAGACCTCAAATTGTCGGATCTCTGTGCATCAGTGTCATCCCTGGATCGGTAATGCTGACACACACAATACTCGAGGATTTATAGCAGAGTAGCAATCACGCACTTATTACATCGAATGTCTCAAAAGAGAACTTAATACAATAATATGGCTTAAGGCCATCTAAATACGATAACAGCAGAAGGCTTGGAAGATAAAGTGAGTCCATCAACTCCAATGGCATAGCTGAGTGAAAGACAACGACGTATGGCACCTTACTCGTCATCTGAAAAGTCTGCAACATGAAATGTTGCAGCCCGAAACGGGTCAGCACATGGAATATGCTGGCAATGTAACACATAGAGTAATGAACAGAATAAATGCTATCACTACATGCAATATGGCTGGTGGAAAGCTCTATGGTTACAGTTTTGCATAAAGCTAATTTTTTCCTACAACAAAGGAATACATTTTATTTAACTATCATGGTGGTTGTTAAACATTGAGAAGGTTCCTCCAACTCAATCCCAATTAAACATCATCATTAAACCCAATCAAATTATTTACTTTAGAGTGATGAGATCAACATGATAATCCAAGAACCAGATACTCAAGATGTCCATAACCGGGGACACGGCTAACCATGATTAGTTTGTACACTCCATAGAGGTTTGCACACTTTTCCCCACAAGACTCGATCTCCTTCGTTGTATTTCTCGCACTACATGGTGTTTGAGAAACGGATGACCGAGACACAGTCTTTCAGAAGCATTAACTCTTTACTCTGGGTAGACAGTACCAACCTACATCCCCTACATCTGCTAGTCTACCACTGAAAGAGGTCACACAACATACTCAACTATGCTAGAGCCCATAATAGCTTGTGGCTGCACACAGAAGTTTCTAGCATGAATAATCTTATGATCCCTTTGAGCCTGGGTGGCGGACCTTAGGATGATCACATGGAACCCCGGGATATCCTAGGACAACACTGGATTCTCCATGTGCCCTCAAGCAATCCACCCATATGTGATTTTAAGTAGCCACCTTAAGTTAACCATTAATTAACATCACTCACATCTGTCATGGAAATACACTCACCTAATCCACGTCTACGAGCACAGCATTGCAATATAAGCATAACGTAGAAGTAACTCCCAAAGTTTTGATAATAAACAGGCAATAGGTTCTACCTCACCATCTACTTCCCAAACCCACATGTTATTCAGATCCTAACCATGCAATGTTTGAGGAGTGAATCTAATGCATAAAAACTGGGTAATAAAGGGATATGATCAAAATGTTACTTGCCTTGCTGATGATACGCAAAACCTAGAGACTCGTAGTAGCACGCTTCGCATTCCGGAAATTCTATCGCAAACAAACAATAGCATACATAAGCACTCAACTAAATGCATGGGTAAAACTCAAATAAGAAGATCTAACCATAAAGTTCAAGTGAAGAACTCCGATTTGCAAAAAGAATCAACTCAAACGGAGCAACGAAACTCAAACTACGAAAGAAACAAGATCCAGTTACTAATCTGGACTAAAGTCAAATTTTACAGTACCAAAATCTTATTCAAGTTGGTTAAACAGAAAGAGGGCTTCAAGACGAAGAACTAGGCGCTTGAATCGCCTGATTCCGATAAACGAGCAAAAAGAAAAACTAAAACTAAGATCAGGGCAGAAATCGCAATCGAAAATAATCACGGAAAAACCCTGGAAAAAGAAAAGCTGACGAACAGGCTAACGAATGAACGTTCGCTGTCTGCGGCTATCTAGTGAACATCGTTCATTAAAACGAACGTACAGATGAACATCCACTAAATAACTAAACCAAAAAAATCAAACCGAACTATTCTAAAAAAACAGATCAAGGGTTTTAAAATAAAACCGATCGGTTTTTACCTAAACCGAAAAAACGGCGGATCCGAATCGGATTGGCGGCAGCTCCAGCGACGAGACAGTGTGCTCCGGCGAGGTGAGGCGCTGCGGGGCTGCAGCGGGTGCGGCGCGGGGCATGCGGCGGCGACGGCGCAGGCGGTGGGTGCGGCACGGGGCGGCGCAGGCGGCGTGCAGCAGCGGCGGCGGCTGCGCGTGCTGCTGCTGCTGCGGGTGGCGGGGCGATGTGGGGGTCGAGGCGGCAGCGGCGGCGGTATATAAAGGGGAGGGGGGGTGCTCGGCTTGGGCGAGGGGGCACTGAGGCGGCGGCGGCGTCCCGGACTCCATCGGAGTTCGACTCGGTCACGGCGGCGAGCGCGGGGAGGCGGTGCGTTGCCGGGCCGGCTGGGCTTCGGCCCAGTTCAGTCCGCGGGGAGATTTTTTTAAACAGATTCCACCGAAAAAAATCCTAAATAAATAAAAACCTAAAAATGGCAAAACAAATTTTCACCGTCTAAACAAAATATTTAGAACAGAGTGAACATTTTCTTAGCCTAAAATGCAATTTTTTAAAATATGCAAATTTTTCTAATGCAAATAAAATTGCAATAAAACTCCAAAAATCACTAAAATTGATTTTAACATTTTTCCTCCGATATTTCTTTTATTTTGAAGAAGTCATATTATCGTCTCTCATTTATTTTTTTGATATTGGAAATATGTTAGGAGAGAAAAATAATTAAAACCAAATGATCCTCTTTTCAAAATTTGAGAAAACTCAAATATGAAAATAACGAAATCCCCAACTCTCTCTGTGGGTTCTTGAGTTGCTTAGAATTTCTAGGATCAACCAAAAATGCAATAAAATATGATATGCAATGATGATCTAATATATAACATTCCAAATTGAAAATTTGGGATGTTACAAACCTACCCCCTTAAGATGATTCTCGCCCTCGAGATTCGGGTTGTCTAGAAAATAGGTGTGGGTGGTCCTTCCGTAGGTCTTCCTCTCGTTCCTAGGTTGCTTCCTCGTCGGTATGGTGGCTCCACTGAACTTTGCAAAACTTGATAACCTTGTTGCATGTGACTTGGCTGGTAAACTCAAGAATCTTCACATGTTTCTCCTCTTAGGTCAAATCGCTATCCAGCTAAATTGCTTCTAGTGGCACTGTGTCTCTCAGAGGAATATCGGCCATCTCCATGTGGCACTTTGTAGGACCTTGAGAAGAGGTGTCTAGAGGAGGGGGGGTGATTAGACACTAAGTACCAAAGTTGCAGTTTTTAGCCCTTTTAAATTTGAGTGGAGTTTAGGCACAAGTTCAACATTCACAACACATAGCAAGCAAGCATGCAAAGAGTATATGAGCAGCGGAAAGTAAAGCATGCAACTTGCAAGAATGTAAAGGGAAGGGTTTTGGAGGATTCAAACGCAATTGGAGACACGGATGTTTTTGGCGTGGTTCCGATAGGTGGTGCTATCGTACATCCACGTTGATGGAGACTTCAACCCACGAAGGGTAACGGTTGCGCGAGTCCACGGAGGGCTCCACCCAAGAAGGGTCCACGAAGAAGCAACCTTGTCTATCCCACCATGGCCGTCGCCCACGAAGGACTTGCCTCACAAGCGGTAGATCTTCACGAAGTAGGGGATCTCCTTGCCCTTACAAACTCCTTGGTTCAACTCCACAATCTTGTCGGAGGCTCCCAAGTGACACCTAGACAATCTAGGAGACACCACTCTCCAAGAAGTAACAAATGGTGCGTTGATGATGAACTCCTTGCTCTTGTGCTTCAAATGATAGTCTCCCCAACACTCAACTCTCTCTCATAGGATTTGGATCTGGTGGAAAGAGGATTTGAGTGGAAAGCAACTTGGGGAAGGCTAGAGATCAAGATTCATATGGTAGGAATGGAATATCTTGGCCTCAACACATGAGTAGGTAGTTCTCTCTCAGAAATAGGATGCCGGAAGTGTAGGTTTAGTTTGATGGCTCTCTCCACGAATGAAGAGGAGGTGCAGGGGTATATATAGGCTCCACACAAAATCTAACCGTTACACACAACTTGCCAAACTCGGTGGGACCGAATTGAGAAACTCGGTTAGACCGATTTAGCAAATAATGTGACCGTTAGGGTTTTCGGTGGGACCGAAATGCAACTCGGTAGGACCGATTTGATTAGGGTTAGGGCATAACGTAATCTCGGTGAGACCGATTTTGGTAATAAGCTAACCAGAGAGTTGGTCAGGCAAACTCGGTGGGACCGATTATCAAACTCGGTGGGACCGATTTTGGTAATGAGTCAACCAGAAAGCTTGCATTGTAATCTCGGTATTACCGATTGCTCAAACTCGGTGAGACCGATTTTGATAATGGACATACACAGAGAGATTACAATCCCATCTCGGTGAGACTGAGATCCCTATCGGTGAGACCGATTTGCCTAGGGTTTGTGGCAGTGGCTAAGACATCCAAACTCGGTGACACCGGATAGAAAGAATTAGTGGGGCCGAGTTTGACTTTAGGTTTAGGACAAATGTGTGGAAGTGGGAAAGCAGTTGAGGGTATTTGGAGCATATCACTAAGCACTTGAAGCAAGAGGCTCATTAAGCAACACCTCATCCCTCCTAGATAGTATTGGCTTTTCCTATAGACTCAATGTGATCTTGGATCACTAAAATGTAAAATGAAGAGTCTTGAGCTTGAAGCTTGAGCTAATCCTTTGTCCTTAGCATCTTGAAGGAGTTCCCACATCCTTTAGTCCATGCCACTCCATTGTTGAACTTATCTGAAATATACTAGATAAAAGTGTTAGTCCAACAAGAGATATGTTGGCATTAATTACCACAACCACCTAGGGAGCACTTGTGCTTTCAATCTCCCCCTTTTTGGTAATTGATGACAACATACATCAAAGCTTTAGATAAAGATATGAAGAATAGCACGTAAAGCTTTGGAAAGACATGTAACAAGCATAGGCTCCCCCTACATGTATGCAGTCATGTGAATATGGAATAGAGAAGCATGTGAGAGTATAACCATGATAGAGCAGGCAATGTGTTACATGTATCTTGGCCATATGCATCAGAGCAAAAAAAATATTAAAGGAAATACCTTCATGCCCATGAGTCCTTCTTGCAAACAGTATGTACATCAGCAAGAATTCCTCATACACATGATTGTGATGCATATACTTCCCTTGTAGTCTTGAGTTGGCTTAGGATGAAATGAACCTGCGTAAACAAGGTTAGATAACACAGATACATCTACTAGCCAGAGCAAACTAAAGAAACCACAAGAATACCAAGACTGGGATGACATGTAGAGAGTGAGTACTAAGTACCACAGTTGATTAGAATGTCCCCAAAAGTAAAGATATGCAATGAATTTAAATGATTTCTTTCCCTTAGATGTCTTGCTCCCCCTGAATCTAGCATGGGATACTGGGAGAAGATAGGGAATAGAAAATCAGAGCTAAAAGATATAAATGAACAGAGCTAATGCAAACTAATGCAAGTAGGCACATATGAACATGTCTTTCCCCTCAAGAAGACATGTGGCATCTCTCCTCTTGAACACCAAGCATCTGGGATCCTTGAGAAATACTTTCTACTAGTATTCTCTCCCCCTGGAGATCTCTCTGTCTCTCCTTGAAGGATCTCTCTCCCCCTATGAGATGTGATCTCTCTCTCTAAATGATAAGCTTTGATGTGATCTCTCTCCCCCCCTTTGACATCAATTTCCAAGAAGGGCTTGATAAAGATGTAATCTCTATCTCTCCCTCTGGAATTTGTCGTGAATGGGTTTGATCCTTGAGTCACAACATAAAGCAATGATTAAAAATGTGATGCTTGTAGAGGACAAGATTCATTGAGTGGAGCTGCATCAGAAGAAACACAGAATAAGTGGCAAGCAGTTTTTCATGTTGTGAAATCGGTGGCACCGAGTGGTAGGCTTCGGTGGTACCGAAAATTTTCGGTTGGATCGTAAGTAACAAATCGGTGTAACCGAGTTCATCGCAGAGAAAAACACTTGTCACCTCAGCTCACTAGACTAATAAGATCTCACAAAGATTTGCAAGGAATTAACTGAATGATATGCAATGAATTGGATGCAGAAAATGTAGAGCAAAAAGAAAGAAATCTAGATGAAGTTTTTTTGAAAGGGGAAACAAATATGCATGAGACAAATGCAAAAACACAGAAGAAAAACACAAGGGAACTTCATCTAGAGATGGTCGGCGACAAAGTCACCTATGTTAGAGTATATTGACTTAGGAGTCAAGTGAGATCACTTGATCATAGGTCATACTCATCGTTTAAGCTCAAAATGGGGTTACCATTTTTCATTTAAGCATCTTGATGTATTCACATCTTGTCGAGTTGCTTTAACTCATGACTTGGAGTAAAGCTTCTCTAAGATGGAATAACATACCTTGGTTGGTGGTGATGATCATGTAGTTGAACTTGTGTGGGTCGCTCAAGGTTGATGTAGCTCATCAAGAGTTGGGAGCACCACTTGGAATTTGAGTCCATCTACCTACATTGGTTAGTTCTTGCAAGGAAGAGCACTTGTGTATCCAAAATTGACAATCATGAAGCTCAACATAGAATTTGTCAAAGGATATGTTCGATTGGTTTCGTGCTTCCTTGTCTTCAACCACCTTTGTGTAGAGACTTGGTGATGTAGAGATTGCTCAAGATATGAGTAGGTTACCATCTCATGGAATTTGATTCAACCAAGTACCTACATGGGTTAGATAACATGCAAGATACAAATATATCCAAAACGTAAGATTTTCATCATAAGAGAAATATCAAGGATTAGTCATAAGCTCATGTCTTGCATGTATCCAATGGAGTTTCTACTCCAAGTTTGAAGCATCGATGATATTCAATTCTCCTCTCAACCTGCAAAACACTTTCTCATCAAGAGGTTTAGTGAATATATCCGCTAATTGCTTTTTGGTGCGAACATGCTTAAGATCAATGCCACCCTTAGCAACATGATCTCAAATGAAATGATGACGAACTTCAATATGCTTAGTTCAAGAATGTTGCACAGGATTATGACCAATTTTGATAGCAATTTCATTGTCACAAAGCAATGGAACATGTTTCACATATGTCCCATAATCTTTAAGAGTTTGGGTCATCCAAAGTAATTGAGCACAACATGAACCAGCGACAATGTACTCCGCTTCGGCGGTGGATAAGGATACCGAGTTTTGTTTCTTGGAGGACCAAGACACAAGAGATCTACCAAGAAATTGACAAGTACCCGAAGTGGACTTTCTATCAAACTTGTCTCCGGCATAGTCTGAGTCAGAGTAGCCAACAAGATCGAAAGATGCCCTCTTAGGATACCAAATGCCAAAATTTGGTGTATGAATTAAGTATCTCACTATCCTTTTCACAGCCTTAAGATGAAATTCTTTAGGAGTAGCTTGATATCGTGCACACATGCACACACTTAGCATAATATCGGGACGTGAAGCACATAGATATAACAATGAACCAATCATAGAGCGATGAACCTTTTGATCGACCGGTTCACCATCTTTGGTCAAATCAAGATGTCCACTAGTAGGCATGGGTGTAGTCATACCTTTGCATTCTTGCATATTGAACTTCTTGAATAAGTCCTTGGTGTACTTCGTTTGAGAGACAAAAGTACCTTCCTTAGTTTGCTTGATTTGCAACCCAAGAAAGAATTTGAGTTCACTCATCATAGACATCTCAAACTTCTCCGACATTAGCTTCCCAAACTTTTCACTAAAATGAGGGTTAGTTGAACCAAATATAATATCATCAACATAGATTTGGCACACAAATAGTTCACCATTAACCCTTTTAGTAAAAAGAGTAGAATCAATTTTCCCAATTTCAAAGCCTTTTTCAATAAGGAACTTGGTAAGCATTTATACCATGCTCTAGGAGCTTGTTTAAGACCATAAAGAGCTTTGTGAAGTTTGTAAACATGATTGGGTTTCTTAGGATTGACAAAGCCGGGAGGTTGTTTAACATAAACTTCCTCCTCTATTTCACCATTTAGAAAAGCACTTTTAATGTCCATTTGGTACAAGGTGATATCATGGTGATTAGCATAGGCAAGTAAGATGCGAATGGACTCAAGTCTAGCAACAGAGGTGTAAGTATCACCATAGTCCATACCTTCGACTTGTGTGTAGCCTTGGGCGACGAGACGTGCTTTGTTGCGAACAACTTGTCCATCTTCATATTGCTTGTTGTGAAACACCCATTTGGTACTGATGATGTTGTGGTTGTTGTCGGGCTTACTAATGTCCAAACTTGGTTTCTCTCAAAATTGTGTAGCTCTTCATGCATAGCATTTATCCAATCCGGATCTTCCAATGCTTCTTCAACCTTCATAGGTTCAATGCTAGAGATGAAAGAATAGTTTTCACAAAAGTTAGCTAGACGAGTTTTAGAGCGAGTGATTCTCCCAGTTTGAATATCATTGTAGATTTGCTCGACGGGATGGTCTTTAGCAATTCTTGCTCGAACTCGTGAAAGCTTTTGCTTGGATCTTCGTTGAACATCTTCTTCATCTTGTTCTTCTTCTTGACCTTCTTCATTGTTGGCGGTGTCGTTCTCTTGTCGTGGTGGAGAAGGAGGTTGTTGACGTTCATCTTGATGCACTTCCTTGTTTCCTTCATCTTGGTGTGTCCCACTTGTGGATGCTTCCGTATCAACTCTTGGTTCACCTTGTCGTGAAGTAGAAGCTTCCACTTGGACAGACGAGGTACTCTCCTTCACCTCCGTTGGATGGACCTTGCCAATAGACAAGTCTTGAATTGCTTCCGAAGGATCTTTGTCTCCTACATCAATTGGCAATTGCTCTACTTGCGAGCCGTTAGATTCATCAAACTTCACATCTACCGTCTCTTCAACCTTTCGGGTGAAATTGTTGTAGACACGGTATGTGTGAGAGTTTGAGCCATAACCTAGTAGGAAACCTTCATGAGACTTAGGAGCAAATTTAGAACGACGATGCTTATCAAGAATGTAGCACTTTGAACCGAATACTCGAAAGTATCCAACTTGGGGTTTGTTACCGGTGAGGAGCTCGTATGCCGTCTTGCCGAGTAGCTTGTGAAGATACAAGCGATTTGTTGCATGACAAGCTGTCTCAACCGCTTCTGCCCAAAAGTGCTTCGGCGTCTTGTACTCATCAAGCATCATTCTCGCCATTTCGATGAGCATCCGGTTCTTCCTCTCAACAACTCCATTTTGTTGAGGTGTGTACGTAGCCGAGAACTCGTGTGAGATCCCTTCTTCGTCAAGAAAGGTGTCCACATTTGCATTCTTGAACTCCATTCCGTTGTCGCTGCGAACCTTCTTGATCTTCACTTCAAATTGATTTTGGGCCTTCCTAGCGAAGTTCTTGAAGATCTTTTGGACCTGCGATTTATCATCGAGAAAGAACACCCACGTAAATCTGGAAAAATCATTGACTATAACTAGACCAAAAGAACCGAGACTCCTGTAAGAGTTGGGACCAAAGAGATCCATGTGAAGTAGCTTGAGTGGCCTCTTTGTGGTCATGATGTTCTTCACGGGATGCCGTCCTCCAACCTGTTTACCTGCTTGACAAGCACTGCAAAGTCTATCCTTATCAAATATGACATCGTTAACTCCAAGGATATGTATTCCTTTAATAAGCTTGTCAAGGTTTCTCATGCCAACGTGACCTAGTCGTCTATGCCATAACCAACCTTTTAAGGATTTAGCAATGAAGCAAGTTTTAGGTTGAGGCTTTTTAGTGAAATCAACAATGTATAGATCACCTCTACGTATGCCGGTAAAGACCATTTTATGATTGTATCGACGAAACAATTGGCAATCAATTTTAGTAAATAAGACATTGAAACCAAAGTCAGCAAGTCTAGATACTGAAAGTAAGTTGTATCCAAGAGATTCAATGAGCATGACATTTTGTATGGAGCTATCATGTGAGATGGCCACCTTACCGAGGCCAACCACCTTACCCTTTGAGTTGTCACCGAAAGTGACATACTTTCGAGGACTATCATTATCAGCAAGCTCACGAAACATGTCTTTATCTCCGGTCATGTGATCGGTACATCCACTGTCAAGGACCCATTCCTTTCCTCCTGACATATATCCCCGAAGATTTGCCATAAGACCAAAATGTCTCATTGCATCATCAAGATCGAAGTCACTATCATCATCCTCATCATAGTATCCATGTTCAACATCGTCATGTGGTGGATCAAATCCTAGAGAGGGTGATTCGTTAGAGTGATTTTGACAATGATCTTGTCTATGAATTTTTATAGCTTCGGAAATAATATCACTAATAATACCAACATTTCCTTTGGCACGCATAAGGTTTGTAAGCTCAAATAGATGATCACCAAACATAGGATCACTAGTATTCATTTTACTCAAAGCAATAGACTTATGGAGAATTTCATCAAGATTTTTCAAAGAATAATTAGGAAATCTTTCCTCAAGAAATTTCCATATAGTGTAGGCACACTCAAGAGTAGGCAGTTTTATAATCAAGTTTCTAGGCAAGCCTCTAGTGATAAGATTAACAGTTCTAACATTCCTAATCATGTCCATAGACTCATCAAGGGTAGGATGCATAGGATCAACACAAGGTGCATAAGGACTAGCAATGTACTTGTTCAAATGATATTGATTGAAAATTACACGCATCTCATTTTTCCACTCATGAAAATACTCTCCATCAAGAATAGGCACTCTATGTCTAAGACTCCCCAAAGTAGACTCATCCATCTTCCTCCAATGGTGATTAAACCAAAGCAATGGAGACCTTTGCTCTGATACCACTTGTAGGACCTTGAGAAGAGGTGTCTAGAGGGGGGGGGTGATTAGACACTAAGTACCAAAGTTGCAGTTTTTAGCCCTTTTAAATTTGAGTGTAGTTTAGGCACAAGTTTAACATTCACAACACATAGCAAGCAAGCATGCAAAGAGTATATGAGCAGCGGAAAGTAAAGCATGCAACTTGCAAGAATGTAAAGGGAAGGGTTTTGGAGGATTCAAACGCAATTGGAGACACGGATGTTTTTGGCATGGTTCCGATAGGTGGTGCTATCGTACATCCACGTTGATGGAGACTTCAACCCACGAAGGGTAACGGTTGCGCGAGTCCACGGAGGGCTCCACCCAAGAAGGGTCCACGAAGAAGCAACCTTGTCTATCCCACCATGGCCGTCGCCCACGAAGGACTTGCCTCACTAGCGGTAGATCTTCACGAAGTAGGCGATCTCCTTGCCCTTACAAACTCCTTGGTTCAACTCCACAATCTTGTCGGAGGCTCCCAAGTGACACCTAGCCAATCTAGGAGACACCACTCTCCAAGAAGTAACAAATGGTGTGTTGATGATGAACTCCTTGCTCTTGTGCTTCAAATGATAGTCTCCCCAACACTCAACTCTCTCTCATAGGATTTGGATATGGTGGAAAGAGGATTTGAGTGGAAAGCAACTTGGGGAAGGCTAGAGATCAAGATTCATATGGTAGGAATGGAATATCTTGGCCTCAACACATGAGTAGGTAGTTCTCTCTCAGAGATAGGATGTTGGAAGTGTAGGTTTAGTTTGATGGCTCTCTCCACGAATGAATAGGAGGTGGAGGGGTATATATAACCTCCACACAAAATCTAACCGTTACACACAACTTGCCAAACTCGATGGGACCGAATTGAGAAACTCGGTCAGACCGATTTAGCAAATAATGTGACCGTTAGGGTTTTCGGTGGGACCGAAATGCAACTCGGTAGGACCGATTTGATTAGGGTTAGGGCATAACGTAATCTCGGTGAGACCGATTACACAAACTCGGTGAGACTGATTTTGGTAATAAGCTAACCAAAGAGTTGGTCAGGCAAACTCGGTTGGACCGATTATCAAACTCGGTGGGACTGATTTTGGTAATGAGTCAACCAGAAAGTTTGCATTGTAATCTCGGTAGTACCGATTGCTCAAACTCGGTGAGACCGATTTTGATAATGGACATACACAAAGAGATTACAATCCCATCTCAATGAGACCGAGATCCCTATCGGTGAGACCGATTTGCCTAGGGTTTGTGGTAGTGGCTAAGACATCCAAACTCGGTGGCACCAGATAGAAAGAATTAGTGGGGCCGAGTTTGACTTTAGGTTTAGGACAAATGTGTGGAAGTGGGAAAGCAGTTGAGGGTATTTGGAGCATATCACTAAGCACTTGAAGCAAGAGGCTCATTAAGCAACACCTCATCCCTCCTTGATAGTATTGGCTTTTCCTATAGACTCAATGTGATCTTGGATCACTAAAATGTAAAATGAAGAGTCTTGAGCTTGAAGCTTGAGCCAATCCTTTGTCCTTAGCATCTTGAAGGAGTTCCCACATCCTTTAGTCCATGCCACTCCATTGTTGAACTTATCTGAAATATACTAGATAAAAGTGTTAGTCCAACAAGAGATATGTTGACATTAATTACCAAAACCACCTAGGGAGCACTTGTGCTTTCACACTTCTTCAACTGGGAAACGTGGAACACATCGTGAACTCCTGACAATCACTCGGGCAACTCCAACTTGTAAGCAACTTCTCCCATACGCTCCAAAACTTTGTAAGGTCCCACAAAATGTGGTGCTAACTTTCCCTTAACACCAAAACGCTTAACTCCTTGAAGTGGGGACACATGAAGATATACTCTGTCTCCAACTTCATAAACCGTCTCCTTGTGTTTGGAATCTGCATAACTCTTTTGCCTGGACTGGGCTACTTTGAGTCTATCGCAAATAAGTTTAACCTTCTCTTCCGACTCCTTAATCAAATCCGGTCCAAACAACTGACGATCTCCTACTTTATCCCACAACAATGGTGTCCTGCACCTCCTTCCGTACAAGGCTTCGAAAGGGGCCATCTTCAAACTTGCTTGATAGCTGTTGTTGTAAGAGAATTCTGCATACGACAAATTTTCGTCCCAACTAGATCCATAATCTAGCGCAACATGTCCTCCAGATTCTGATTGACTCTCTCGGTCTGTCCATCTGTTTGTGGATGAAAGGCCGTACTGAACTCTAGCCTGGTACCCAAAGTTTCATGCAACTGATTCCAGAACTTTGAGGTAAATTGGGTTCCTCTATCTGATACAATGGTCCTCGGAACTCCATGCAGACATATGATCCTGGTCATATATATCTTCGCCAACTTCGCACTTCTATAGGTGGTCTTCACTTGGATGAAATGAGCTACTTTCGTCAAGCGATCGACTACAACCCATATCGAGTCATAGACTGAACGAGTCCTGGGATATCCAGTGATAAAATCCATGCCTGGCTTATCCCTCTTCCATTCGGGTATCGGCAATGGGTGTAGCAATCCTGTTGGCTTCTGATGCTCTGCCTTCACCCTTTGACAAACATCACAAACTACTACATACTCCGCAATATCCTTCTTCATTCTGGTCCACCAGAAACGGTCCTTCAAATCCATATACATCTTGGTATTTCCTGGGTGAATCGAATACGGTGAATCATGGGCCTCTTGCAGAATCAACTTCCTGATCTCGGGGTCATTAGGCATGTATATGCGATCTTCAAACAATAAAGTATCTTGCTCATCCTCATGAAATCCTTTGGCCTTTCCTTTGC
Organism: Triticum aestivum; assembly: GCF_018294505.1. NCBI lineage: Eukaryota > Viridiplantae > Streptophyta > Magnoliopsida > Poales > Poaceae > Triticum > Triticum aestivum. The sequence continues at coordinate 465,058,009 of NC_057804.1, forward strand.
TCATCCTTTCCTTTATTTCAGCAATCTCCTTGTAAGACTTCTGAGCTTCCCTTATTTTATCTATCAAGGTAGATTGAATTTCCAATGTTGGTACACAACCTCTCGAAACTATTTCCAAACATAGCTCATGAAGATCTTCTGCTAACTCCTCGGGCAATTCTCCGGTTATGAGCGTATTGACATGACTCTTGCGACTCAATGCATCGGCTACTATGTTAGCCTTTCTGGGATGATAGTGTAACTTCATATCATAATCCTTGATGAGCTCCAACCATCTCCTCTGCCTGAGATTCAACTCCTTCTGCGTGAAGATATACTTCAAACTCTTGTGATCCGTGTACACCTCACAGTGATTTCCGATGAGAAAGTGTCTCCACGTCTTCAACGCATGCACTACGGCTGCTAACTCCAAATCGTGGGTAGCATAATTCAACTCATGGGGTTTAAGCTGTCGTGAGGCATAAGAAACAACTCTTCCCTCCTGCATAAGCACTGCTCCAAGTCCTCGACGTGAAGCGTCGCAATACACTTGATAATCCTTGCGTTGATCTGGAAGAATCAACACTGGGGCTGTAACCAAGCGTTTCGTCAACTCCTGAAAACTGGCTTCACACTCCTCAGTCCATTTAAACTTGGTTTCCTTTTTCAACAGCTCCGTCATGGGTTTTGCAATCTTAGAGAAATTCTCAATGAACCTCTGGTAGTATCCTGCGAGTCCAAGAAAACTCCGGATCTCTCCAACTATCGTGGGTGCTTCCCATTTAGTTACAGTGACAACCTTGGTGGGGTCTATGGCTATTCCTTCTCCGGATATAACATGTCCAAGAAATCCAACTTCCTTTAGCAAAAACTCACACTTGCTGAACTTGGCATATAACTGATGTTCCCTGAGCTTCTCAAGAACCAAACGCAAATGCTCCTTATGCTCCTCTTCATTCTTCGAGTTGACCAATATATCGTCAATGAACACCACGACGAACTTATCCAAAAACTCCATAAACACCTTGTTCATCATGTTCATGAAATAGGCAGGCGCGTTAGTCAGACCAAATGACATAACGGTATACTCATATAGCCCATACCTTATGGTAAAAGCTGTCTTAGGTATATCCTACTCTCGAATTTTCAGCTGGTGATATCCTGATCGCAGATCGATCTTGGAAAATACCTTAGCTCCTTGCAACTGGTCAAACAAATCATTGATCATCGACAGCGGGTATTTATTCTTGATCGCCACTTAATTCAACGCACGGTAATCAACAACCATCCTTAGCGATCCATCCTTCTTCTCCACTAGAAGTACTAGGCATCCCCAAGGTCATGAACTCGGTCGAATAAAACCTTCATCCAATAACTCCTTAATCTGCTTCTTAATCTCCTCCAAATCCTGTGCGGGGATACGATAAGGTCTCTTAGATATTGGCCCTATGCCTGGCAAAAGCTCAATAAAAAACTCAACATCTCTATCCGGTGGCATGCCTGGCAACTCCTTCGGAAATACATTTGGGTAATCCTTCACCACTGGTACTTCCTCCTGTACAACCCCTGATAAGGAATTTACTTGAGTCCTCTTCGGCATATGCCGGGATACATACTTAATCCTTCTTCCTTCTTGGGTGGTGAGCATAATCGACTTACTCGCACAATCAATGTTCCCTCCATACTTCGACAACAAATCCATGCCTAATATTACATCCAGTCCTTGTGACTCCAATACTATTAGGTCTGAGGGGAACATATAGTTATCAATCCTTAATGGTAACCGATCACACCATAGGCTGGCCATATACTCTGCTCCTGGCGAGGTTACTAACATGGGTGACCTAAGGGCTTGAGTTGGCAACGTATACTTATCCACAAATCCCCTTGATATGTATGAATGCGATGCACCAATATAAAAAAGAACGATTGCAGTAAATGACTTAACCAAAAACTTACCTATTACTGCATCCGGCTGTGCTTCAACCTCCTCCACGCTAACGTGGTTCACCTGTCCCCTGTTGAATGTTTTAGGCTTCTTCCCAGAGCTTCCATTGCCATTTCTGTTCTTTGCTTCAGAACATTCCATGGTGTAATGTACATTCGTCCCGCACTTGAAACAAGTAATGTGACTTAGATCCTTCTTGGCGGGCGTTGATGGGTTGGAACGGTTCTGGCCGTTGCTTCCTTCATTCCCATTCCCATCCTTGGGGCCATTATGGTTGTGCGGAATACCTCCATTTGAATTATGGCCTCCATGGTTATGGTGAATGTGTCCTCCCGAGTTCAGGGTAAAACGGGGTTTCTGCTGAGCTCCCAAATTGTACTTCCCTTGTCCATACTTCCTCTTGCGGCTGTCTATCTGTTGATGCTTCCCTTCAATCATGAGAGCTCTATCTACCAACTCCTGATAGTTGTTGAAGTTTGCCACCATCAACTGCATGCTCAGCTCATCATTCAGTCCTTCCAGAAACTTCTCCTTAGCGGCATCGGTAGCAACGTCATCAGGGGCATAACGTGCTAACTGACTAAAGTCATCCACATACTGGCCCACTGTGCGTCCTCCTTGGCGCAAGTTGCGAAACTCAGGCTTCTTCATGGCCATAGCTCCTGCTGAAACATGGGTAGTGCGGAAAGCCTGCTGAAACCGATCCCATGTGACAGTGTCGATGGGGTAAGTGGCGGTGAAATTCTTCCACCATGATGCTGCGGGTCCATCAAGCTGGTGTGCGGCAAAACACACTCTCTCCGCATCTGTGCATCCTGCAGTGGTCAGCTCCCTTCCAATGTTGCGGAGCCAATTATTTGCAACAATCGGCTCGGTGCTACTGGAAAACACCGGCTCGAAGCCTTAGGAAACAAGCTAAGTGATCAACAGGTGGTGGCGGTGGTGGGTTGTTGTTGTTGTTATTGCCTTGGTTCTGATTCTGAACTAAAAGATGCATCAAGGTATTCTGCTGCTGGATCAACTGAGTGAGCTCTGGTGGGAAAGCAAATCCTATTGTCACGTCTCGGAGGCATCTGATGGGTTTAGAAAAGGTGAGAAATTAGAATAGAATGAGGTCTAGAGGGAAAACACTACCCATATGCACATGATACAAACACAATCATATCACTTCAATCAATTCAAACAAGGGCATACAATCGGTCTAACTATCGTTACAAAAGTGCTCGGACTATACTATATACATGGGGGAATACTACTACTAATATGGTGGTTGACTAGAAAGTTTGATTGGTGGAAGACTCCATGATGTCCGCTCCAGCTTCATCAACATAGTCATCATCGCTATCGTCGGGGTCGGAGTCGGTGTCGCTGATGATGATGTAGTCCTTCGTTTCGTCGCCATCTCCTCCTGGCACGGGGTCTCCCATGAACACTCCTAGCTTCCTTGTTAGGTTGTCATTCTTCTCCACGAGTATCGTCATTTCCTCCTCATATCCATCACGTGTAGACTTGAGTTCTTCCTCCAGTTCCGAAATCTTGGTCATTGCCTTCTTCAGATCTATCATGCCTGCGCACATCTGGTTCTCCTAGCGACGAATGTGCTGGTTTAACTCCTGGATGAAAGCTGCAATGGACCTATCCCTCCTGGTGCTGATCATCTCCCATTGCTCATCTCGGCGCCCACAAATCTGGTAGATAGTATCCTTGAGATCTTTGTGGTAGACTTCTCCAATGCATCCCATGGTGATGTGGGCTGCCATGCTCTTTCCTAGACTCCAGGTTGGTGCATCAAAGGAAAACTCTATGGGCTCAGTGACTGGCATGAACGTCCTTCCTAGAACTTGAACTTGAATCATCCAACGCTCCTCTTCTGGTAAAGTGGCTATGTAGGTCCCGGTGAAGCTTGGTATTTCGATGTTCAGGTATCTAGTATCTTCCTTGAAGTGTCATCCAAAAGGTGTATCTTCATCTGGTTGAGTGAATTTGGTCCGTGCATCCGCCATCCTATAGAGTAGAAAAGGGAGAGGAGTCATAAATGAGTAGAGAAGAGTGTACTATGGTCTTAGCTTAGTTGTCGTGTCCTATAGTCAGTATGTGCTCTGATACCATCTTGTAGCGACCAGACCTCAAATAGTCTGATCTTTATGCATCAGTGTCATCCCTGGATCGGTAATGCTGACACGCACAGTACTCAAGGATTTATAACAAAGTAGCAATCACACACTTATTACTTCGAATGTCTCAAAAGAGAACTTAATACAATAATATGGCTTAAGGCCATCTAAATACGATAATAGCGGAAGGCTTGGATAGTTTGATGACTTATTCTTTAGTCTCTAAGTTCTAGGAAGTGCATTCATAGGGCTCACAGTCCAGATCTATAGAATGTGAGCAAGGAGTCTGGAAACATAAATTCTGCACAGACAACCTGTTACATACAATTGGATGTTGCGTGTCACCAGTGCATGGGTCAATTGTAGTCTTTTGTGTACAAAACTCTAGGGTTTATTTAACCGCACTGTAACAGACTAACAAAAACATTAGGTGTTCTCTTAGGAATTTTCATCTAGTTACTCAAGAGTTACTGAGTAATTGCACAAAGAAAATAACTCTCGAGGTTTCACAGTTCTCAGAATGATCGTTGCTCATATTGCAAATAATGTTCTGACAATCTGCATCTATTGATTTCGGCATCACTCGAAGAACAAGAAATGCTTCATCTGCAATAAACCGACACTTGGCATCTTCAATGCGGCGCATGAGATCCGGAAGAAGATTGCCTAGGACAAGAAGCAATAGGATCTTTGATGACTGTTACACAATGTAGCTTGTATCATGGAGGATTACTTCTCTTCTGTAATTGTATTGTTTGAAAATAAGGGGGAAATATCCAGGAATCAGTTTTCTTACTTTAGCTTTGTGCTAGCTCCTACTCACCATTAGCCACCAAAATCTCAGCTTCTTGTCGCATTGCAGAAGACTGTGTCATCATGTCGAACTGGTTTTGAATGGATGTGAAGTGTCATTCACATTTACCGCAACTTAAAAAATGGATCTTTGCGGAGGTATTATTTGTTTTGACGGACCTTCATTTGCACTACACTTGCACTTGGCAGTGCCATATGTCTGCCTTTGACTGCACTGTCCCAGGTCATGAGTGTGGCACATACTCTCTTCGTCTGGAATTACTGTAGCGATCAGACCTCAAACAGTCTGATCTCTATGCATCAGTGTCATCCCTAGATCGGTAATGCTGACACGCACAGTACTCGAGGATTTATAACAGAGTAGCAATCACGCACTTACTACATCGAATGTCTCAAAAGAGAACTTAATACAATAATATGGCTTAAGGCCATCTAAATACGATAATAGCGGAAGGCTTAGAAGATAAAGTGAGTCCATCAACTCCAACGACATAGCTGAGTGAAATACAACGACCTATGGCACCTTACTCATCGTCTGAAAAGTCTGCAACATGAAATGTTGCAGCCCGAAATAGGTCAGCACATGGAATATGCTGGCAATACTGGGAAAGGATTCAGACCTTTTGTACTGGGCATGCATAGCATCTAGTCTAAGAACTCAAGAACACTCAATATACACCTAAAGCAGGACTAGGGTTTTACGCTCCTCAGCAGCCCGAACCTAGGTGAAAATCCCTCATGCTGATCACCAGACCTGCTCTTTGCGCAAATCTCTCCCCGCCAACCGTAGAAGGGATCCTCGTGATCCCATAGGTGTCGTTTCCTTTACAAAGACTATCATGACTACCACTCATCCCTTTGAATTGCTTCACATGGATCTCTTTGGCCCTACTCATTATGCCACACTAACAAATGCAACATCTCTATATGGCTTCATCATTGTTGATGACTATTCTCGTTACACCTGGGTGCATATCATTACTTACAAAACTGAAGTGCAGGAAGTCTTCAAACGATTTTCCTCAAGAGCCTCGACGAACTCCGGTGTGAAGATCAAGCATATCCGGAGTGACAATGGGACCGAGTTCAAGAATACTGGTCTTGATGACTATCTTGATGAACTTGGTATTACTCACGAGTTATCTGCCCCATACACTCCTAAGTAGAATGGTGTCGTGGAGCACAAGAACAGGACTCTTGTTGCGATGGCTCGCACTATGCTTGATGAATGCAATACACCTCCTCGCTTCTGGCCTGAAGCTATTGATACTATGTGCCACATCATCAATAGGGTATATCTTCACAAATTCTTCAAGAAGACCTCATATGAACTCCTCACTAACACGAAACCCGACGTGAGTTACTTCAAAGTCTTCGGTGCTAAATGCTGGATTAGAGATCCTCATCACAATTCTAAATTTGCACCGAAAGCACATGATGGTTTTATGCTTGGTTATGGAAAGGACTCGCATACCTACAGAGTCTTCAACACCTATCACCACAAGGTTGTTGAAACTGTAGATGTGTGGTTCAATGAAACTAACGGCTCACAAAGAGAGCATCTACCTCCTGTGCTAGATCAAATGTCACCTGAGGAATCCATCAAGTTCAAGGCTACTGAGGATGTAATACCCACTGAAGAGTCTATTGAAGAAGTCATTCCAGAACGTGAAGAAAACCATGCTGGTGCATCTGAGGAAAATGGCTCTGAAGAAAATGATGAGCCCAATCAAAGGCGTCAACCTGCTCATCCCCGTGTTGCAAATGAAATGCAAATTGAGAGAATCATTGATGACATCAACGCATCAGGTCCTCTCACACGCTCAAAAGCTTCACATGTCTTTAACTTTTGTGGGCACTTCTCTTTTGTCTCTATCACAAAGCCCACCAAAGTTGATGAGGCATTTCTGGAGCCTGAGTGGATTCAAGTGATGCAAGAGGAATTACATCAATTTGAGCTCAACAATGTCCAGGAACTTGTCAAGTGACCAGACCCACGCAAGCACAATATCATCGGTACCAAATGGATCTACCACAACAAGCAAGATGAAAATGGCCTCGTGGTGAGGAATAAGGCTCGTCTTGTAGCTCAAGGCTACACACAGGTTGAAGGAATTGATTTCGACGAAAATTTTGCACTTGTTGCTAGACTTGAGGCTATTTGCATATTGTTTGCTTATGCTAACCATCATAATATCATCTTATATCAAATGTATGTGAAAAGTGCATTCTCAATGGTAAGCTTGAGGAAGAAGTGTATGTTGCTCAACCACCAGGTTTTGAAGATCCTAAGCATCCTGACAAAGTCTTGAGACTCAATAAGGCCCTATATGGCCTCAAGCAGGCCCCTCGGGCGTGGTATGATACTTTGAAGGAATTCCTCATGAAGAAAGGCTTCAAACCCGGTTCACTTGACCCAACTTTTTCACCAAAACATATGATGATGAATTATTCGTGTGCCAAATATATGTTGATGATATTATCTTTGGTTGAACTAACCAACATTACAGTAACGAATTTACCTATATGATGAGTGAACAATATCAAATGTCTATGATGGGAGAATTGAAATTCTTCTTAGGTCTTCAAATTCGTCAACAACGCAATGACATCTTTATATCTCAAGAGAAATACCTCAAAGATGTGTTGAGGAAATTTGACATGCAAGATTGCAAAGGAGTCAAAATCCCTATGCCCACAAATGGCCTTCTATGCATCGATGAAAATAGTAAAGACTTCAATCAAAAGGTATACCGCTCCATGATTGCCTCTTCATTGTATCTATGTGCATCTAGGCCAGATATTATGCTTAGTGTTTGCATGTGTGCCCGTTTTCAAGCTACACCAAAGGAATCACACCATAAGGTTGTGAAACATAGTCTTCGATATCTAACTCACACTCCAAAACTTGGATTATGGTATCCCAAGGGCTCCGCTTTTGATCTCATTGGATATTCTAACTCTGACTATGCCGGTGATCGAGTGGATCGCAAGTCAACATCAGGCACATGCCATTTCCTCGGACGATCCTTAGTATATTGGTCCTCGAAGAAGCAGAAGTGCATATCACTCTCTACTGCTGAAGTTGAGTACATTGTTGTGCTCAATAGCTGTTGATGAAGCAAACCCTCAAGGACTATGGCATCAACATGAAGAATGTGCCACTCTACTGTTGGGGAACGTTGCAGAAAATTAAAATTTTTCCTACGGTTTCACCAAGATCCATCTATGAGTTCATCTAAGCTACGAGTCATGGGAGAGAGATTGCATCTACATACCACTTGTAGATCGCGTGTGGAAGCGTTCAAGGGAACGGGGATGATGGAGTCGTACTCGCCGTGATCCAAATCACCGATGACCAAGTGCTGAATGGACAGCACCTCCGCGTTCAACACACGTACGGAGCGGACGACGTCTCCTCCTTCTTGATCCAGCAAGGGGGAAGGAGAGGTTGAGGAAGAAGGCTCCAGCAGCAGCATGACAGCGTGATGATGGTGGAGAGGCAGTACTCCGACAGGGCTTCGCCAAGCACTCAACAGAGGAGGAGAGGTGTTGGGGAGGGGAGGGGCTGCGCCTTGGATCAGGTGTTCAGCCCTCCCCTCGCCCCTCTATTTATAGGGGAAGGGGGCCGGCCCCCTCTAGATGAGATCTAGATGGGGGGGCGGCGGCCAGGGAGGGGGGCTTGCCTCCCAAGCAAGGGGGGCGCCCCCACTAGGGTTCCCCCCAATCCTAGGCGCATGGGCCCAAGGGGGGGGGCGCACCCAGCCCTCCAGGGGCTGGTTCCCTGCCCCTTGCGGCCCATGAGGCCTTCCGAGAGGGGTGGCCCCTCCCGGTGGACCCCCGGAACCCCTCCGGTGGCCCCGGTACAATACCGATATGCCCCCGAAACTTTCCGGTGTCCGTATGACAACTTCCCATATATAAATCTTCACCTCCGGACCATTCCGGAACTCCTTGTGACGTCTGGGATCTCATCCGGGACCCCGAACAACATTCGGTAATCACATACAAGTCTTCCTAATAACCCTAGCTTCACCGAACCTTAAGTGTGTAGACCCTACGGGTTCGGGAGACATGCAGACATGACCGAGATGGCTCTCCGGTCAATAACCAACAGCGGGATCTGGATACCCATGTTGGCTCCCACATGCTCCTCGATGATCTCATCGGATGAACCACGATGTCGAGGATTCAATCAACCCCGTATACAATTCCCTTTGTCAATCGGTATGTTACATGCCCGAGACTCGATCGCCGGTATCCCAATACCTCGTTCAGTCTCGTTACCGGCAAGTCACTTTACTCGTACCGTAATGCATGATCCCGTGACCAAACACTTGGTCACTTTGAGCTCATTATGATGATGCATTACCGAGTGGGCCCAGAGATACCTCTCCGTCATACGGAGTGACAAATCCCAGTCTCGATCCGTGTCAACCCAACAGACACTTTCGGAGATACCTGTAGTGCACCTTTATAGTCACACAGTTACGTTGTGACATTTGGTACACCCAAAGCACTCCTACGGTATCCGGGAGTTACACGATCTCATGGTCTAAGGAAGAGATACTTGACATTGGAAAAGCTCTAGCAAAACGAACTACACGATCTTGTGCTATGCTTAGGATTGGGTCTTGTCCATCACATCATTCTCCTAATGATGTGATCCCGTTGTCAACGACATCTAATGTCCATAGTCAAGAAACCATGACTATCTGTTGACCAACGAGCTAGTCAACTAGTGGCTTACTAGGGACGTATTTGGTCTAAGTATTCACACGTGTATTACGATTTCCGGATAATACAATTATAGCATGAATAAAAGACAATTATCATGAACAAGGAAATACAATAATAATCCTTTTATTATTGCCTCTAGGGCATATTTCCAACAGTCTCCCACTTGCACTAGAGTCAATAATCTAGTTACATTGTGATGAATCGAACACCCATAGAGTTCTGGTGTTGATCATGTTTTGCTCGCGAAAGAGGTTTAGTCAACGGATCTGCGACATTCAGATCCGTATGTACTTTCCAAATATCTATGTCTCCATCTTGAACATTTTCACGGATGGAGTTGAACGACGCTTGATGTGCCTGGTCTTCTTGTGAAACCTGGGCTCCTTGGCAAGGGCGATAGCTCCAGTGTTGTCACAGAAGAGTTTGATCGGCCCCGACGCATTGGCTATGACTCCTAGGTCGGTGATGAACTCCTTCACCCAAATTGCTTCATGCGCTGCCTCCGAGGCTGCCATGTACTCCGCTTCACATATACACGTATCCAGTTTGTGACTTAGAGTCATCTCGATCTGTATCGAAGCTAGCGTCGACGTAACCCTTTACGACGAGCTCTTCGTCACCTCCATAAACGAGAAACATGTCTTTTGTCCTTTTCAGGTACTTCAGGATATTCTTGACCGCTGTCCGGTGTTCCTTGCCGGGATTACTTTGGTACCTTCCTACCAAACTTACGGCAAGGTTTACATCAGGTCTGGTACACAGCATGGCATACATAATAGATCCTATGGCTGAGGCATAGGGGATGACGCTCATCTCTTCTTTATCTTTTGTCGTGGTCGGGCATTGAGCCGAGCTCAATCTCACACCTTGCAGTACAGGCAAGAACCCTTTCTTGGACTGATCCATTTTGAACTTCTTCAAAATCTTATCAAGGTATGTGCTTTGTGAAATACCTATGAGGCGTCTCGATCTATCCCTATAGATCTTGATACCTAATACGTAAGCAGCTTCTCCAAGGTCCTTCATTGAAAAACACTTATTCAAGTAGGCCTTAATGCTGTCCAAGAATTCTATATCATTTCCCATCAATAGTATGTCATCTACATATAATATGAGAAATGCTACAGAGCTCCCACTCACTTTCTTGTAAACGCAGGCTTCTCCATAAGTCTGCATAAACCCAAACGCTTTGATCATCTCATCAAAGCAAATGTTCCAACTCCGAGATGCTTGCACCAGCCCATAAATGGATCGCTGGAGCTTGCATACTTTATTAGCATTCTTAGGATCGACAAAACCTTCTGGCTGCATCATATACAGCTCTTCCTTAAGATAACCATTAAGGAATGCCGTTTTGACGTCCATCTGCCATATCTCATAATCATAGTATGCGGCAATTGCTAACATGATTCAGACGGACTTAAGCTTTGCTACAGGAGAGAAAGTCTCATCGTAGTCAATCCCTTGTACTTGCCGATAACCCTTAGCGACAAGTCGAGCTTTATGGATGGTGACATTACCATCCGCGTCCGTCTTCTTCTTAAAGATCCATTTATTTTCTATCGCTCGCCGATCATCGGGCAAGTCAGTCAAAGCCCATACTTTGTTTTCATACATGGATTCTATCTCGGATTGCATGGCTTCAAGCCATTTGTTGGAATCTGGGCCCGCCATCGCTTCTTCATAGTTCGAAGGTTCACCGTTGTCTAACAACATTATTTCCAGGACAGGGTTGCCATACCACTTTGGTGTGGAACGTGTCCTCGTGGACCTACGAAGTTCAGTAGCAACTTGATCCGAAGTACCTTGATCATCATCATTAATTTCCTCTCCAGTCGGTGTAGGCACCACAGGAACATTTTCCTGAGCTGTACTACTTTCCGGTTCAAGAGGTAGTACTTCATCGAGTTCTACTCTCCTCCCACTTACTCCTTTCGAGAGAAACTCTTTTTCTAGAAAGGATCCGTTCTTGGCAACAAAGATCTTGCCTTCGGACCTAAGGTAGAAGGTATACCCAATGGTTTCCTTAGGGTATCCTATGAAGACGCATTTTTCGACTTGGGTTCGAGCTTTTCAGGTTGAAGTTTCTTGACATAAGCATCGCATCCCCAAACTTTTAGAAATGACAGCTTAGGTTTCTTCCCAAACCATAATTCATACGGTGTCGTCTCAACGGATTTAGACGGTGCCCTATTTAAAGTGAATGTAGCTGTCTCTAGCGAGTATCCCCAAAATGATAGCGGTAAATCGGTAAGAGACATCATAGATCGCACCATATCCAATAGAGTGCGATTACGACATTCGGACACACCGTTACGCTGAGGTGTTCCAGGCGGCGTGAGTTGTGAATCGATTCCACATTTCCTTAAGTGTGTACGAAATTCGTGACTTAAATATTCTCCTCCATGATCTGATCGTAGGAACTTTATCTCTCGGTCATGTTGATTCTCTACCTCATTCTGAAATTCCTTGAACTTTTCAAAGGTCTCAGACTTGTGTTTCATCAAGTAGACATACCCATATCTACTCAAGTCATCAGTGAGAGTGAGAACATAATGATATCCTCCGCGAGCCTCAACGCTCATTGGACCGCACATATCGGTATGTATGATTTCCAATAAGTTGGTTGCTCGCTCCATTGTTCCGGAGAACGGAGTCTTGGTCATTTTACCCATGAGGCATGGTTCGCACGTGTCAAATGATTCATAATCGAGAGACTCTAAAAGTCCATCAGTATGGAGCTTCTTCATGCGCTTGACACCTATGTGACCAAGGCGGCAGTGCCACAAGTATGTGGGACTATCGTTATCAACTTTACATCTTTTGGTATTCACACTATGAATATGTGTAACATTACGTTCGAGATTCATTAAGAATAAACCATTGACCATCAGGGCATGACCATAAAACATATCTCTCATATAAATAGAACAACCATTATTCTCGGATTTAAATGAGTAGCCATCTCGCATCAAACGAGATCCAGATACAATGTTCATGCTCAAACTTGGCACTAAATAACAATTATTGAGGTTTAAAACTAACCCCGTAGGTAAATGTATAGGTAGCGTGCCGATGGTGATCACATCGACCTTGGAACCATTCCCGACGCGCATCGTCACCTCGTCCTTCGCCAGTCTCCGCTTATTCTGCAGCTCCTGCTGTGAGTTACAAATATGAGCAACGACACCGGTATCAAATACCTAGGAGTTACTACGAGTGTTGGTAAGGTACACATCAATTACATGTATATCAAATATACCTTTAGTGTTGCCGGCCTTGTTGTCCGCTAAGTATTTGGGGCAGTTCCGCTTCTAGTGACCCTTCCCTTTGCAATAAAAGCACTCAGTCTCAGGCTTGGGTCCATTCTTTGACTTCTTCCCGGCAACTGGCTTACCGGGCGCGGCAACATCTTTGCCGTCCTTCTTGAAGTTCTTCTTACCCTTACCCTTCTTGAACTTAGTGGTCTTATTGACCATCAACACTTGATGTTCTTTCTTGATTTCAACCTCTGCTGACTTCAACATTGAGAATACTTCAGGAATGGTCTTTACCATCCCTTGCATATTGTAGTTCAACACAAAGCTCTTGTAGCTCGGTGGGAGCGAGTGAAGGATTCTGTCAATGACCGCCTCGTCTGGGAGGTTGATCTCCAGCTATTGTGCAACCCAGACAGGCGGTTGTGCAACCCAGACATTTTGAGTATGTGCTCACTGACAGAACTGTTTTCCTCCATCTTACAACTATAGAACTTGTCGGAGACTTCATATATCTCGACCCGGGCATGAGCTTGGAAAACCATTTTCAGCTCCTCGAACATCTCATATGCTCCGTGTTTCTCAAAACGCTTTTGGAGCCCCGGTTCTAAGCTGTAAAGCATGCCGCACTGAATGAGGGAGTAATCATCAGCACGTGACTGCCAAGCGTTCATAACGTCTTGGTTCTCTGGGATGGGTGCTTCACCTAGCGGTTCATCTAGGACATATGCTTTCTTGGCTGCTATGAGGATGATCCTCAGGTTCCGGACCCAGTCCGAATAGTTGCTGCCATAATCTTTCAGCTTGGTTTTCTCTAGGAACGCGTTGAAGTTCATGTTGACATGAGCGTTGGCCATTTGATCTACAAGACATATTTTGCAAAAGTTTAGACTAAGTTCATGATAATTAAGTTCATCTAATCAAATTATTTAATGAACTCCCACTCAGATTGACATCCCTCTAGTCATCTAAGTGTTACACGATCCGAGTCGACTAGGCCGTGTCCGATCATCACGTGAGACGGACTAGTCATCATCGGTGAACATCTCCATGTTGATCGTATCTTCCATACGACTCATGTTCGACCTTTCGGTCTCTTGTGTTCTGAGGCCATGTCTGTACATGCTAGGCTCGTCAAGTTAACCCTAAGTGTTTCTGCATGTGTAAAACTGTCTTACACCCGTTGTATGTGAACGTAAGGATCTATCACACCCGATCATCACGTGGTGCTTCGAAACGATGAACTTTAGCAACGGCGCACAGTTAGGGGGAACACTTTCTTGAAATTATTATAAGGGATCATCTTATTTACTACCGTCGTTCTAAGTAAACAAGATGCATAAACATAATAAACATCACATGCAATTATATAAAGTAGTGACATGATATGGCCAATATCACATAGCTCCTTCGATCTCCATCTTCGGGGCTCCATGATCATCTTCATCACCGGCATGACACCATGATCTCCATCATCATGATCTCCATCATCATGATCTCCATCATCGTGTCTTCATGAAGTTGTCACGCCAACGACTACTTCTACTTCTATGGCTAACGCGTTTAGCAATAAAGTAAAGTAATTTACATGGCGTTCTTCAATGACACGCAGGTCATACAAAAATAAAGACAACTCCTATGGCTCCTGCCGATTGTCATACTCATCGACATGCAAGTCGTGATTCTTATTACAAGAACATGATCTCATACATCACAATATATCATACATCATTCATCACAACTTCTAGCCATATCACATCACATGACAATTCCTGCAAAAACAAGTTAGACGTTCTCTAATTGTTGTTGCATTTTTTACGTGGCTGCAATTGGGTTCTAGCAAGAACGTTTTCTTACCTACGAATAACCACAACGTGATTTTGTCAACTTCTATTTACCCTTCATAAGGACCCTTTTCATCTAATCCGCTCCAACTAAAGTAGGAGAGACAGACACCCGCTAGCCACCTTATGCAACTAGTGCATGTCAGTCGGTGGAACCTGTCTCACGTAAGCGTACGTGTAAGGTCGGTCCGGTCCGCTTCATCCCACAATACCGATGAAGCAAGAAAAGACTAGTAGCGGCATGCAAGTTGACAAGATCTACGCCCACAACAAAATTGTGTTCTACTCGTGCAATAGAGAACTACACATATCACTCTCTACTGCTGAAGTTGAGTACATTGTTGTGCTCAATAGCTGTTGATGAAGCAAACCCTCAAGGACTATGGCATCAACATGAAGAATGTGCCACTCTACTGTTGGGGAACGTTGCAAAAAATTAAAATTTTTCCTACGGTTTCACCAAGATCCATCTATGAGTTCATCTAAGCTACGAGTCATGGGAGAGAGATTGCATCTACATACCACTTGTAGATCGCGTGTGGAAGCGTTCAAGGGAACGGGGATGATGGAGTCGTACTCGCCGTGATCCAAATCACCGATGACCAAGTGCTGAACGGACAGCACCTCCGTGTTCAACACACGTACGGAGCGGACGATGTCTCCTCCTTCTTGATCCAGCAAGGGGGAAGGAGAGGTTGAGGAAGAAGGCTCCAGCAGCAGCACGACGGCGTGATGATGGTGGAGAGGCAGTACTCCGATAGGGCTTCGCCAAGCACTCAATGGAGGAGGAGAGGTGTTGGGGAGGGGAGGGGCTGCGCCTTGGATCAAGTGTTCAGCCCTCCCCTCGCCCCTCTATTTATAGGGGAAGGGGGCCGGCCCCCTCTAGATGAGATCTAGAGGGGGGGGGGGGCGGCGGCCAGGGAGGGGGGCTTGCCCCCCAAGCAAGGGGTGTTGGAAATATGCCCTAGAGGCAATAATAAAAGTATTATTATATTTCATTGTTCATGATAATTGTCTTTTATTCATGCTATAACTGTATTATCCGGAAATCGTAATACACGTGTGAATACATAGACCTCAATATGTCCCTAGTGAGCCTCTAGTTGACTAGCTCGTTGTGATCAACAGATAGTCATGATTTCCTGGCTATGGACATTGGATGTCGTTGATAACGGGATCACATCATTAGGAGAATGATGTGATGGACAAGACCCAATCCTAAGCATAGCACAAAGGTCGTTTAGTTCGTTTGCTAGAGCTTTGCCAATGTCAAGTATCTCTTCCTTAGACCATGAGATCGTGTAACTCCCGGATACCATAGGAGTGCCTTGGGTGTATCAAACGTCACAACGTAACTGGGTGACTGTAAAGGTGCATTACAGGTATCTTCGAAAGTAGCTGTTGGGTTGACACGGATCGAGACTGGGATTTGTCACTCTGTATGACGGAGAGGTATCTCTGGGCCCACTCGGTAATGCATCATCATAATGAGCTCAAGGTGACCAAAGTGTTGGCCACGAGATCATGCATTACGGTATGAGTAAAGTGACTTGCCGGTAACGAGACTGAACAAGGTATTGGGATACCGACGATCGAGTCTCGGGCAAGTAACGTACCGATTGACAAAGGGAATTGTATACAGGGTTTGATCGAATCCTCGACATCGTGGTTCATCCGATGACAACATCGAGAAGCATGTGGGAGCCAACATGGGTATCCAGATCCCGCTGTTGGTTATTGACCGGAGAACGTCTTGGTCATGTCTACATGTCTCCCGAACCCGTAGGGTCTACACACTTAAGGTTCGATGACGCTAGGGTTATAAAGGAAGTTTGTATGTGGTTACCGAATGTTGTTCGGAGTCCCGGATGAGATCCCGGACGTCACGAGGAGTTCCGGAATGGTCCGGAGGTAAAGATTTATATATAGAAAGTCCTATTTTGGCCACCGGAAAATGTTCGGGATTTTCGGTATTGTACCGGGAAGGTTCTAGAAGGTTCCGGAGTGGGGCCCACCTGCATGGGGGGACCCACATGAACGTGAGTAGTGGGGGAAAGGCCCCACACCCCTGGTCAAGGCGCACCAAGATCCCCCCTTAGAAGGAATAAGATCATATCCCGAAGGGATAAGATCAAGATCCCTAAAAAGGGGGGATAACAATCGGTGGGGAAGGAAATGATGGGATTTCTTTCCTCCCACCTTGGCCAACGCCCCAATGGACTTGGAGGGAAAGAAACCAGCCCCTCCACCCCTATATATAGTGGGGAGGCGCATGGGAGCTTAACACAAGCCAAGGCGCAGCCCCTCCCCTCCCCAACACCTCTCCTCCTCCGTATATGCTTGGCGAAGCCCTGTCGGAGTACTGCTGCACCAACTACACCACGCCGTCGTGCTGCCGTTGGAGCAATCTTCCTCAACCTCTCCTTCCCCCTTGCTGGATCAAGAAGGAGGAGACGTCTCCCGTCCCGTACGTGTGTTGAACGCGGAGGTGCTGTCCGTTCAGCACTTGGACATCGGTGATCCGAATCACGTTCGAGTACGACTCCATCATCACCATCCCCTTGGCTAGCTTCCGCTCGTGATCTACAAGTGGTATGTAGATGCAAACTCTCTCCCTTGACTCCTTGCTTAGATGAACTCATAGATGGATCTTGGTGAAACCGTAGGAAAATTTTTAATTTTCTGCTACGTTCCCCAACAGTGGCATCATGAGCTAGGTCTATGCGTAGTTCTCTTTGCACGAGTAGAACACAATTTTGTTGTGGGCGTGGATTTTGTCATCTTACTTGCCTCTACTAGTCTTTTCTTGCTTCGGCGGTATTGTGGGATGAAGCGGCCCGGACCAACCTTACACGTACGCTTACGTGAGACCGGTTCCACCGACTGACATGCACTAGTTGCATAAGGTGGCTGGCGGGTGTCTGTCTCTCCCATTTTAGTTGGAGCGGAATTCGATGAAAAGGGCCCTTATGAAGGGTAAATAGAAGTTGACAAAATCACGTTGTGGTTATTCGTAGGTAAGAAAACGTTCTTGCTAGAACCCAATTGCAGCCACGTAAAAGATGCAACAACAATTAGAGGACGTCTAACTTGTTTTTGCAGCGATTGATCATGTGATGTGATATGGCCAGAAGTTGTGATGAATGATGAATTGTGATGTATGAGATCATGTTCTTTGTAATAGGATTCACGACTTGCATGTCGATGAGTATGACAACCGGCAGGAGCCATAGGAGTTGTCTTTATTTTTTGTATGACCTGCGTGTCATTGAAGAACGCCATGTAACTCACTTTACTTTATTGCTAAACGCGTTAGCCATAGAAGTAGAAGTAGTCGTTGGCGTGACAACTTCATGAAGACACGATGATGGAGATCATGATGATGGAGATCATGGTGTCAAGCCGGTGACAAGATGATCATGGAGCCCCGAAGATGAAGATCAATGGAGCTATATGATATTGGCCATATCATGTCACAACTATATAATTGCATGTGATGTTTATTATGTTTATGCATCTTGTTTACTTAGGACGACGGTAGTAAATAAGATGATCCCTTAAAAAATTTCAAGAAGTGTTCTCCCCTAACTGTGCACCGTTGCTACAGTTCGTCGCTTCTAAGCACCACGTGATGATCGGGTGTGATGGATTCTTACGTTCACATACAACGGGTGTAAGACAGTTTTACACAGCGAAAACACTTAGGGTTAACTTGACGAGCCTAGCATGTGCAGACATGGCCTCGGAACACGGAGACCGAAAGGTCGAACACGAGTCGTATGGAAGATACGATCAACATGAGAATGTTCACCGACGATGACTAGTCCGTCTCACGTGATGATCGGACACGGCCTAGTCGACTCGGATCGTGTAACACTTAGATGACTAAAGGGATGTCTAATCTGAGTGGGAGTTCATAATTTGATTAGAACTTAATTATCATGAACTTAGTCTAAAACCTTTGCAAATATGTCTTGTAGATCAAATGGCCAACGCTCATGTCAACATGAACTTCAACGCGTTCCTAGAGAAAACCAAGCTGAAAGATGATGGCAGCAACTATACGGACTGGGTCCGGAACCTGAGGATCATCCTCATAGCTGCCAGGAAACAATATGTCCTAGAAGGACCGCTAGGTGACGCTCCCGTCCCAGAGAACCAAGACATTATGAATGCTTGGCAAACTCGCGCTGATGATTACTCCCTCGTTCAGTGCGGCATGCTTTACAGCTTAGAACCGGGGCTCCAAAAGCGTTTTGAGCATCACGGAGCATATGAGATGTTCGAAGAGCTGAAACTAGTTTTCCAAGCTCATGCCCGGGTCGAGAGATATGATGTCTCCGACAAGTTCTACAGTTGTAAGATGGAGGAAAACAGTTCTGTCAGTGAGCACATCCTGAAGATGTCTGGGTTGCACAACCGTATGACCCAGCTGAACATTAACCTCCCAGATGAGGCGGTCATTGACAGAATCCTCCAGTCGCTCCCACCAAGCTACAAGAGCTTTGTGATGAACTACAACATGCAGGGGATGGAAAAGACCATTCCTGAAGTGTTCTCGATGCTGAAGTCAGCAGAGGCTGAAATCAAGAAAGAACATCAAGTGTTGATGGTCAATAAGACCACTAAGTTCAAGAAGGGCAAGGGTAAGAAGAACTTCAAGAAGGACGGCAAGGAGGTTGCCGCGCCTGGTAAGCCAGTTACCGGGAAGAAGTCAAAGAATGGACCTAAGCCTGAGACTGAGTGCTTTTATTGCAAGGGGAAGGGTCACTGGAAGCGGAACTGCCCCAAATACTTAGCAGATAAGAAGGCCGGCAAAACCAAAGGTATATTTGATATACATGTAATTGATGTGTACCTTACCAGTACTCGTAGTAACTCCTGGGTATTTGATACCGGTGCCGTTGCTCATATTTGTAACTCACAGCAGGAGCTGCGGAATAAACGGAGACTGGCGAAGGACGAGGTGACGATGCGCGTCGGGAATGGTTCCAGAGTCGATGTGATCGCCGTCGGCACGCTGCCTCTACATTTACCTACGGGATTAGTTTTGAACCTTAATAATTGTTATTTAGTGCCAAGTTTGAGCATGAACATTGTATCTGGATCTCGTTTAATACGAGATGGCTACTCATTTAAGTCTGAGAATAATGGTTGTTCGATTTATATGAGAGATATGTTTTATGGTCATGCTCCGATGGTCAATGGTTTATTCTTAATGAATCTCGAGCGTAATATTACACATGTTCATAGTGTAGATGCCAAAAGATGTAAAGTTGATAACGATAGTCCCACATACTTGTGGCACTGCCGCCTTGGTCACATTGGTGTCAAGCGCATGAAGAAGCTCCATGCCGATGGACTTTTAGAGTCTCTTGATTATGAATCGTTTGACACGTGCGAACCATGCCTCATGGGCAAGATGACCAAGACTCCGTTCTCCGGAACAATGGAGCGAGCAACCAACTTATTGGAAATCATACATACCGATGTGTGCGGTCCAATGAGCGTTGAGGCTCGCGGAGGATATCGTTATGTTCTCACTCTCACTGATGACTTAAGTAGATATGGGTATGTCTACTTAATGAAACACAAGTCTGAGACCTTTGAAAAGTTCAAGGAATTTCAGAATGAGGTGGAGAATCAACGTGACCGAAAGATAAAGTGCCTACGATCAGATCGTGGAGGAGAATATTTAAGTCACGAATTTGGCACACACTTAAGGAAATGTGGAATCGTTTCACAACTCACGCCGCCTGGAACACCTCAGCGAAACGGTGTGTCCGAACGTCGTAATCGCACTCTATTGGATATGGTGCGGTCTATGATGTCTCTTACTGATTTACCGCTATCATTTTGGGGATACGCTCTAGAGACAGCTACATTCACTTTAAATAGGGCACCGTCTAAATCCGTTGAGACGACACCGTATGAATTATGGTTTGGGAAGAAACCTAAGCTGTCGTTTCTAAAAGTTTGGGGATGCGATGCTTATGTCAAGAAACTTCAACCTGAAAAGCTCGAACCCAAGTCGGAAAAATGCGTCTTCATAGGATACCCTAAGGAAACTGTCGGGTATACCTTCTACTTAAGATCCGAGGGCAAAATCTTTGTTGCCAAGAACGGATGCTTTCTGGAAAAAGAGTTTCTCTCGAAAGAAGTAAGTGGGAGGAAAGTAGAACTCGATGAAGTACTACCTCTCGAACGGGAAAGTGGTGCAGCTCAGGAAAATGTTCCTGTGATGCCCACACCAACTGAAGAGGAAACCAATGATGATGATCAAGGTACTTCGGATCAAGTTGCTACTGAACTTCGTAGGTCCACAAGGACACGTTCCGCACCAGAGTGGTACGGCAACCCCGTCCTGGAAATCATGTTGTTAGACAACGGTGAACCTTCGAACTATGAAGAAGCGATGGCGGGCCCAGATTCCAACAAATGGCTTGAAGCCATGAAATCCGAGATAGAATCCATGTATGAAAACAAAGTATGGACTTTGACAGACTTGCCCGATGATCGGCGAGCGATAGAAAACAAATGGATCTTTAAGAAGAAGACAGACGCGGATGGTAATGTCACCATCTATAAAGCTCGACTTGTCGCTAAGGGTTATCGACAGGTTCAAGGGATTGACTACGACGAGACATTCTCTCCCGTAGCGAAGCTAAAGTCCGTCCGAATCATGTTAGCAATTGCCGCATACTATGATTATGAGATATGGCAGATGGACGTCAAAACAGCATTCCTTAACGGGCATCTTAAGGAAGAACTGTATATGATGCAGCCGGAAGGTTTTGTCGATCCTAAGAACGCTAACAAAGTATGCAAGCTCCAGCGATCCATTTATGGGCTGGTGCAAGCATCTCGGAGTTGGAATATTCGCTTTGATGAGATGATCAAAGCGTTTGGGTTTATGCAGACTTATGGAGAAGCCTGCGTTTACAAGAAAGTGAGTGGGAGCTCTGTAGCATTTCTCATATTATATGTAGATGACATACTCTTGATGGGAAATAATATAGAATTTCTGGACAGCATTAAGGCCTACTTGAATAAGTGTTTTTCAATGAAGGACCTTGGAGAAGCTGCTTACATATTAGGCATCAAGATCTATAGAGATAGATCGAGACGCCTCATAGGTCTTTCACAAAGCACATACCTTGATAAGATTTTGAAGAGGTTCAAAATGGATCAGTCCAAGAAGGGGTTCTTGCCTATGTTACAAGGTGTGAGATTGAGCTCGGCTCAGTCACCGACCACGGCAAAAGATAAAGAAGAGATGAGTGTCATCCCCTATGCTTCAGCCATAGGATCTATTATGTATGCCATGCTGTGTACCAGACCTGATGTAAACCTTGCCGTGAGTTTGGTAGCTAGATACCAAAGTAATCCCGGCAAGGAACACTGGACAGCAGTCAAGAATATCCTGAAGTACCTGAAAAGGACAAAGGACATGTTTCTCGTTTATGGAGGAGACGAAGAGCTTGTCGTAAAGGGTTACGTCGACGCTAGCTTCGACTCAGATCCGGATGACTCTAAGTCACAAACCGGATACGTGTATATGTTGAATGGTGGAGCAGTAAGCTGGTGCAGCTGCAAGCAGAGCGTCGTGGCGGGATCTACGTGTGAAGCGGAGTACATGGCAGCCTCGGAGGCAGCGCATGAAGCGATTTGGGTGAAGGAGTTCATCACCGACCTAGGAGTCATACCCAATGCGTCGGGGCCAATCAAACTCTTCTGTGACAACACTGGAGCTATTGCCCTTGCCAAGGAGCCCAGGTTTCACAAGAAGACCAGGCACATCAAGCGTCGTTTCAACTCCATCCGTGAAAATGTTCAAGATGGAGACATAGAAATTTGCAAAGTACATACGGATCTGAATGTCGCAGATCCGTTGACTAAACCTCTCTCGCGAGCTAAACATGATCAACACCAGAACTCTATGGGTGTTCGATTCATCACAATGTAACTAGATTGGTGACTCTAGTGCAAGTGGGAGACTGTTGGAAATATGCCCTAGAGGCAATAATAAAAGTATTATTATATTTCATTGTTCATGATAATTGTCTTTTATTCATGCTATAACTGTATTATCCGGAAATCGTAATACACGTGTGAATACATAGACCTCAATATGTCCCTAGTGAGCCTCTAGTTGACTAGCTCGTTGTGATCAACAGATAGTCATGATTTCCTGGCTATGGACATTGGATGTCGTTGATAACGGGATCACATCATTAGGAGAATGATGTGATGGACAAGACCCAATCCTAAGCATAGCACAAAGGTCGTTTAGTTCGTTTGCTAGAGCTTTGCCAATGTCAAGTATCTCTTCCTTAGACCATGAGATCGTGTAACTCCCGGATACCGTAGGAGTGCCTTGGGTGTATCAAACGTCACAACGTAACTGGGTGACTATAAAGGTGCATTACAGGTATCTCCGAAAGTAGCTGTTGGGTTGACACGGATCGAGACTGGGATTTGTCACTCCGTATGACGGAGAGGTATCTCTGGGCCCACTCGGTAATGCATCATCATAATGAGCTCAAGGTGACCAAAGTGTTGGCCACGAGATCATGCATTACGGTACGAGTAAAGTGACTTGCCGGTAACGAGACTGAACAAGGTATTGGGATACCGACGATCGAGTCTCGGGCAAGTAACGTACCGATTGACAAAGGGAATTGTATACAGGGTTTGATCGAATCCTCGACATCGTGGTTCATCCGATGACAACATCGAGAAGCATGTGGGAGCCAACATGGGTATCCAGATCCCGCTGTTGGTTATTGACCGGAGAACGTCTCGGTCATGTCTACATGTCTCCCGAACCCGTAGGGTCTACACACTTAAGGTTCGATGACGCTAGGGTTATAAAGGAAGTTTGTATGTGGTTACCGAATGTTGTTCGGAGTCCCGGATGAGATCCCGGACGTCACGAGGAGTTCCGGAATGGTCCGGAGGTAAAGATTTATATATGGGAAGTCCTATTTTGGCCACCGGAAAATGTTCGGGATTTTTCGGTATTGTACCGGGAAGGTTCTAGAAGGTTCCGGAGTGGGGCCCACCTGCATGGGGGACCCACATGAACGTGAGTAGTGGGGGAAAGGCCCCACACCCCTGGTCAAGGCGCACCAAGATCCCCCCTTAGAAGGAATAAGATCATATCCCGAAGGGATAAGATCAAGATCCCTAAAAAGGGGGGATAACAATCGGTGGGGAAGGAAATGATGGGATTTCTTTCCTCCCACCTTGGCCAACGCCCCAATGGACTTGGAGGGCAAGAAACCAGCCCCTCCACCCCTATATATAGTGGGGAGGCGCATGGGAGCTTAACACAAGCCAAGGCGCAGCCCCTCCCCTCCCCAACACCTCTCCTCCTCCGTATATGCTTGGCGAAGCCCTGTCGGAGTACTGCTGCACCAACTACACCACGCCGTCGTGCTGCCGTTGGAGCAATCTTCCTCAACCTCTCCTTCCCCCTTGCTGGATCAAGAAGGAGGAGACGTCTCCCGTCCCGTACGTGTGTTGAACGCGGAGGTGCTGTCCGTTCAGCACTTGGACATCGGTGATCCGAATCACGTTCGAGTACGACTCCATCATCACCATCCCCTTGGCTAGCTTCCGCTCGTGATCTACAAGTGGTATGTAGATGCAAACTCTCTCCCTTGACTCGTTGCTTAGATGAACTCATAGATGGATCTTGGTGAAACCGTAGGAAAAATTTTAATTTTCTGCAACGTCCCCAACCATAGGAGCGTCCCCCTTTTGATCCAGCAAGGGGGGAGAGGTTGATGAAATCCACGCCACGGCTGATGCAGCATCCGGGCTTCGCAAGCCAACGGGGAGGAGGGTGCGAGGAGAAGGCGCCAGGGAGGTCGGCTGGCCTCCTCCTTCCCTATATATAGGGCTAGGGCGCCCTTAGAGCCATCTAAAAGGGGGGGCGGGGGGTGGCCCAACAAGGGTGGCTGCCCCCGGGGACCCCCGGTCCAACTAGGCCCTGGCCCGGGTGCACCAGCCTCAGGGCGGTTACAATACATGGGTCCGGGATAGTGCCCCCCGACCCGGAACCTTTCGGTGTCCCGTACATCCGGTACCCCTGAAACTTTCCTGACCTACCTATATATAATCTTCACCTCCGGACCATTCCGGAACTCCTCGTGACGTCCGGATCTCATCCGGGACTCCTAACAACATTTCGTATCACATACAAGTATTGCTAATAACCCTAGCGTCACCGAACCTTAAGTGTGTAGACCCTACGGGTTCGGGAGACATGCAGACATGACCGAGATGGCTCTCCGGTCAATAAGCAACAGCGGGATCTGGATACCCATGTTGGCTCGCACATGCTCCTCGATGATCTCATTGGATGAACCACGATGTCGAGGATTCAATCAACCCCGTATGCAATTCCCTTTGTCAATCGGTACGTTACATGCCCGAGACTCGATCGTCGGTATCCCAATACCTCGTTCAGTCTCGTTACCGGCAAGTCACTTTACTCGTACCGTAATGCATGATCCCGTGACCAAACACTTGGTCACTTTGAGCTCATTATGATGATGCATTACCGAGTGGGCCCAGAGATACCTCTCCGTCATACGAAGTGACAAATCCCAGTCTCGATCCGTGTCAACCCAACAGACACTTTGGGAGATACCTGTAGTGCACCTTTATAGTCACCCAATTACGTTGTGACGTTTGGTACACCCAAAGCACTCCTACGGTATCCAGGAGTTACACGATCTCATGGTCTAATGAAGAGATACTTGACATTGGAAAAGCTCTAGCAAAACGAACTACACGATCTTGTGCTATGCTTAGGATTGGATCTTGTCCATCACATCATTCTCCTAATGATGTGATCCCGTTGTCAACGACATCTAATGTCCATAGTCAGGAAACCATGACTATCTGTTGACCAACGAGCTAGTCAACTAGTGGCTTACTAGGGACGTATTTGGTCTAAGTATTCACACGTGTATTACGATTTCCGGATAATACAATTATAACATGAATAAAAGACAGTTATCATGAACAAGGAAATACAATAATAATCCTTTTATTATTGCCTCTAGGGCATATTTCCAACATCTACTATGACAACGAGAGTGCCATCAAGATTGCTCATAACCCAGTTCAACACTCGAAGACAAAGCACATCCAGATTCGTCATCATTTTTTTCGAGATCATGTGTTGAAGTGCGACATCTCCACCACGTGAAGACTGAAGATCAGTTGGCAGATATTTTCACAAAGCCCTTGGATGAGAAGAGATTTAACAAGTTGTGGTGTAAGCTAAATATCTTAAAACATTCGAATGTTCTTTGAAAGGACACACGTCCTAACACTTATGCAAAATTGATGATTTAGATATGCAACACATGAAGTAACATTTTTCTTCAATCAATGAAGACTAACCCTCTAAGTATGAAGAAATTAACGAAGAATTTGATTCTCAAAGCCCTACAACAATTATACGTGATGTTTGAAATCATCCTTTTTATACGATGGGTCACACCACCAACAAAAATTGAAAATCTAACCCCTCCAAGCGGCCCACCCTCCCTCCCACGCCACCTCTCCCACGATCCTCCCGACCACCTCCCGCCGACGGCCACCTGGCCCCAGCGTCACCCGCCGCCGCCACCACCTCCCCCTAGCCTGCCGCGCCTCCTGACGCCACCGGACTCCCGCACGACCACACGCCGCCGGATTCCCGCGATCCCGCGCACAACCGAGACCCGGCATCCCCGCGTGCCGCGGCGGCCCCTAGATCCACT
>NC_057804.1:465085022-465091527 GCF_018294505.1 Triticum aestivum
CCCCCCCGCCCCCAAAAAAAAATCCCCTTGCTGCCATGCATCTGACCCCGCCGGCATGAACTGCCACTCTCCCCTGACTCAATCCTGCTCTGGCCGGCCCGATCTGAGCGCTTTTTTTCCCACGCCTCTCGGACAAGAGCTTCCTTCTCTGCTGACTCCGAGTGCCTTCGGCCGGCTTCGTGCTCTTTATGTTTCCCGTGGATTTTTAAAGACCACCATTTCTATGCAAGATGTTTGTTAGTTTGCGTCAATGCACGGGATAGCTAGTTCGTATTGTTACTGTTCAAGATAGATCAGGCTAGGAACAAAATTGTTACCGAACCATATATGCGTTTACGTCTATTTAATTTTCTTCGAAAGAGTTACCTCCATCTAATTCAGACATTCCACGTCTGAACTTCGAGTTTTTCACCGTGGGAACTTCCCATATTTCCTTTCAATAAACATCCCAGGTTACTTTTTATATTTTTTTTGTTGTGTGTTTTCTTTGAAGATATATTAGGTCCAGCAGCATCAAATGAGTAGCCAAAAAATCAATCAACCGTGGCCTCCGAATAACTGAACCTCTGCACATTGTTGCGTGTGCAAAATGTGTGGTCACTTGCTTGGTACTTGTGTTATTTTGTTTTTGGATAACTGAAGTTTACTTCTTTGTCTGCAGAAAAACTTCAGAGCATCACATCTGCTTGTGTTTATCCTCTGAAAAATGCCCATTGTTGTAGGCCTGCTTCGCCTGATGTGTCCTCCACCCCGCGACTCGCCTCCTACCGCTGCTGTCACGTGGATCTAGGCATCACACTGGGATCTGGCCTCCGTGTTCAACGCTTACTGATCCCGATGTTGCACGGCACGGTGACCCTCGCTGCGACCTCCGTCCAACGAGATGAAGTGGCTACCCCCTCTCATCACTTCGCTCCTCCCCATCACTTCTCTACCCCATGCCGGAAAGGAAAAGCTCCCCAACAAAGGCGGTCGAGAGCACCAGTCAGTTTTTTTTACCTTCGATCACTGCCCTCTCTGTGGTGAGCTGGTGACTGGTGACAGTAGAAGTTCCATTTAGTAGTAGTTCAACAAGAAAACCTACAGTAGTTCGTTTAGTATAGTTCCATTAGAAAAATCATGTTCTCGTATTTTGCTACTTGATGTTTTCAAAAAAGAAAAGGTGCAATTTTTTGCAGCAAAGTTGTG
The DNA here is from genome assembly GCF_018294505.1 of Triticum aestivum. Classification (NCBI taxonomy): domain Eukaryota; kingdom Viridiplantae; phylum Streptophyta; class Magnoliopsida; order Poales; family Poaceae; genus Triticum; species Triticum aestivum. The sequence continues at coordinate 465,086,211 of NC_057804.1, forward strand.
CAAAAATTACAGTGGAAATCTGTGCTCTCAAAAGTGTTAGTGTGTTAGTAAGAACCTAACATTTTGTCGAAATGGCCTCATGGTGCTCTGGAGTGCAGGTGTTCATCTAAATGCACAAGAGAAAACCAAAAACTGTGCAATTCTGCTGCTGCCAATAGGGAAGGAGAACGGCAGTGGGACTATGGTCGTTAATTCTGAACCATTTTGTGTGTGGGCCGTGCGGGTGTGTGTGTATTCTGTGCGGTGTGTACGTGTATGTTCTATGTGTCAGAGGCGTGCGTGTGTACCACATGAATTTTGATTATTAAAAATTCAAAGGTTCAAAAAAGAAAAGAAAATGCAAACAAAAACTAAAACACACAATTTGAAAAAAGATTTTTTTTGCCTAACAACTGTTTGTGCAAAAATGTATGTAAAAGCTAATGTTGATAATATTTCCAGCCGTGGTCGGTTGGAGCTCCACCCACCATTCTCATATTTTTCATCATTACCAAAGAATAAGATTAGAAGCTCAAATTTCCCTAAAAAAAAGATTAGAAGCTCAAATTAATATAACAGAGTAGTTTGATGTATACAAAAAAAATTCAATTTCTTCTCGTTTCTAGGAAAAATGAAAGTGTGGAGTTCGATTTTAAAAAATTTGTATAATGTTTACTTAAATTTTGAAGCAAAAATAACAGAGCAGTTCAAAAATAAAAGAGCACTCATAAAGCAGATGTTTCACCATCTCTAATTTTTTTGTAAAAAATAAGAAGTTCGAGATTGAAAAATAGAGAAGTTCAAAATCATAAAAAGGAATTTCACTGTTTCTGCAATTAAAAAAACTCTAGAAGTTCAAATTTAAATAATGGACAGATCAAATATTTATTACAAAACTAGGATGTATCTGCTACTAAAAGAAATAAATGGAGAAGTCCAAATTACACAAATAGAGAAGTTTGATATTTATAAAAAAAACTCAGATTTTCCTTGTTAGTAAAGATTAAAAAATGGCGACGTTTAAACTAAAATAATAGTAGTTCGATCTATACAAAAAACTAAAATTCTTTCTGTTTCAAGCAAAAATAAAAGTATGAAATTAGATTTAGAAAATGTTTGATGCTTATTTAAGGAAATTCTAAGAATAAGTCTAAAAAGTTCAAATTAAAATAACATAGAAGTTCGATGTATATAAAGAAACTTCAATTTTTCCTCGATACTAAAGAATAAAATGAAGAAGTTCAAATTTAAATAATAGAGTCGTTCAATATTTAGTACAAAACTAGGATATTTCCATTACTAAAAGAAATAAACCAAGAAGTCCAAATTACAAAAACAGAGAAGTTCAATATCTATAAAAAAACTCACGTTTCCTTGTTACTAAAGAATAAAATGAAAAAATTCAAATTAAAATAAAGGAGTAGTTTGATGTAAACAGAAAACTCAAATTTTCCCGTTACTAATGTATAAACAAAGAAGTTCGGTTTGAAATAACAAAGAAGTTTGACCTTTACTAAAAAAAACTCCAATTTTTCACATTTCTAGGAAATACACAAAAAGGGGTTCAAAAAATTGAAAAAACTTAGATATTCTCACGTAACCGAGAGAAGTTCAGGTTGATAACTGTTCACGTACTACACAGTGTGCATTTTGTATGAAAAAAGAGAATGAAAATGCAAAGGCTAAAAAGTTTTCTTGCTAGAAGTTCAAGTGCTCGGCTCGAGAAAGTTCAAAAATTCTTATGAGAGGTTGAAGAAAAATATGTGACAGAAGTTCAAGGTGAAAACAACGAGAAGTTCAACTACTGCAAGGCATGCATTTCAAATGAGAATAAAAGTATAGAAAATTAAAAGCTTAAAAGGTTTGTTAAAAGAAGTTCAAGTGCTCTGTCCGGTGAAGTTCAAAAATTCTTACGAGAGAGGCTCATCTTGTACTTCCATGTTCGATTTTTTTGGTATAAAAATCGAATACAATTCTTTACTCAAAATATAAAAAGGTGGAATTCAAATTGAAATAACATAGAAGTTTGGAGTTTATTAAAACCTAGGATTTACCTTTTCAAAAAATAAAAAGCACAACACCATTTTTTGCACTTTTGAAAACAATCTCATAAATGAAAAAAATGGTTGCTAGAAGTTCAAGTGCTCGGCGAGGAAAAGTTCAAAAAAAGTTGTGAGAGAGGTTCACCATGTGTTTAGATGTCCAAAATACATAAAAAGATGTTGTTTGTTGTGTTTTAAAATAATTCACTCAAACCAGAGAGAAGTTCAAAGTGAGAACATCCAGAAGTTCACGTACTGCATGTTGTGTGTTTCGTATAAGAAAAATACAATAAAGTGAAACAACATGAAGTTCAAACAGACATGCCCCAGAAGTTCAACTACTTCACGTAGTGCAAAAAATAGTACGTCAAAAACAGCACGTCAAAAATTAGAGTAAAGTTCAAACAGACATGCTCGAGAAGTTCAACTACTTCACGCAATGCATTTCCATTCATGATGAAGGCAGAAATCATGATCTCGTCGTTTTCTAATTTACTTCAAAACCGCAGGAATATCATTTGTGTAAGTTCAAGTCCTCAGTCGGAGAAAGTTAAAAAAATATTGTGAGAGAGGTTTGCACAAAAAGAATATCATTTGTTTAACACTGAAGAAAATGGATGGAAAAATTACTAACAAAAATATGTCACGAAAGTCCAACGCGAAAACAACAGGAAGTTCAACTACTACACTGAATGAATTTCACAAGAATTTTTTTTTAAAACCGTCGGGAGCATGAAAAAATGATCAACACAGAAAAGTTGCGTGTTTATAGCAGCTTTCCATCGGTATATCACTTGCTTAATTTCGGTGAGTGAATGAAGAGCTACTAGCAAAAAAAAGCACGTGAAAAACAGAGTGAAGTTCAAGTAGAACTGCCACAGAAGTTCAGGTACTTCGCGTGATGCATTTTTGACGAATCTGTTTTGCGATAAAGGCAGAATGAGTGATCTCGCCGTTTCTTGAATTACTTGAAAATGGATGGGATTCAGATAAAACCATCAACATGAAAAAGTTTTACATTTTTTCGTAGCTTTTCAACAGTATATTATTTGCCCCATTCCGATGAAGTTTGTAGAAATTACGGCGAAAATATGTTTTTAGCCATTTTCAAAATCAACGTAAAGCTGTAATGAATTTGGAGAAACAATATATACCAAAAAGTTTCGCATTTATTCAGGCTTTCCAACGCCATATCATTTGCTACATTCGGGCGTATGATTAGAAAAATAGATCGAAAATACAAACTTGTTAGAACTTGTACCATTTTCCAAATTACTCTTAAACCATTCAAAATTAGAAAAAAACTTTCAACATGAGAAAAAAGTGCATTTTCATAAGCTTTCCAACGCCATATCATTTGTCTCAATTGGACAGGGCGTTTAGAAATGACATCGAAAATACGAACTCGGTTGTTCGGTTTGCGAAATTTTACGATTTTTCACATACTCTTTAACCATAGGGAATTAGAAAAAACTTTCCGCATGTGGAAGGAGTGGTTTTACAGCAGCTTTCCAACGCCATATTATTTGCCTCATTCAGATAAACGGTTTACAAATGCGATCGAAAATACAATTCACGTTTTTTGTATGAAGAAAAAATGGTTTTCAAAACTGCACTTAAACCACTTACATTTTGCCAAAATTTTAAGTTGGTCATGATACTGGTGTCTATAGTTTTCCAATGGTATATCGTAAGCCCCATTTGGGCAATATTGACGGAAGTTCAACCTAGCACTAGGGGAAGTTCAGGTCGGACAACTCAGGCAGTAAAATTGCAAAAAACCGCAATTTCATCACGACCTGAGAACAAAATCCGCCAACGAGTGAGATTTCTATTTAAAACCGGTATTTAGTTGCTAAAAATGTTTCTACATTACACTAACATCATATAGAACACTACTAACCAGAATAATTCGCGGGGGAAGCCACGGTTGCAAAGATAGCCCGAAGGTCGGGTTCGTACAGAGGGAAGTTCATGCGCGTGTACAAACAAAAATACGTCACAGAAGTTCAACGTGAAAACAACATGAAGTTCAACTACTACGCTGAATGAATTTCAGATTAAAAACTTTTAAAATCGTTGCGAGTATGAAAAAATGATCAACACGGGAAAGTTGCGTGTTTACAACAGCTTTCCATCGGTATCACTTGCTCAATTACGGTGAGTGGATAGAGAGCTAGGAGCAGTGGATAGAGATATACGAGCAAGAAAAGCACGTGAAAAACAGAGTGAAGTTCAAGTACACGTGCCGAGAAGTTCAGGTTCTTCACGCGATGCATTTCCGAAGAATCGGTTTGCGATAAAGACAGAACGAATGATCTCGCTATTTTCGCAATTACTTGAAAACAGCTAGGAATCAGAGAAAATCATCAACATGAAAAAGTTTTGCATTTTCCGTAGCTTTTTAGCGGTATATTATTTGCCCCATTCCGATAAAGTATGTAAAATTATGCCAAAAATACATTTTTAGCCATTTGCCAATTTAACTTAAAACTGTAAGAAATTAGGAGAAACAATATATACGAAAAAGTTTTGCATTTGCTCAAGCTTTCCAACGCCGTATCATTTGTTGCATTCAGTTGTACGGTTAAAAAATTAGCTCAAAAATACGAACTCGATGGAACTTGTACCATTTTCTAAATTACTTTTAAACCGCTCCAAATTAAAAAAAACTTTTAACATGAAAAAGTAGCGCATTTTCACAAGCTTTCCAATGCCATATCATTTGCCTCAAATGGATTATCCATTTAGAAATTACATTGAAAATATGAACTCGGCTGTTCGGTTTGCGAAATTTTACGATTTTCAAAATTACTCTTTATCCATAGGGAATTAGAGAAAACTTTCAACATGTCGAAGGAGCGGTTCTGCAGCAGATTTCCAACGCTATATTATTTACCTCATTCCGATAAATGGTTTAGAAATGCGATAAAAAATATGATTCAGGTTTTTTGTATGAAGAAAAAAGGGTTTTCAAAACTGCTCTTAAATCGCTTACATTTTGCCAAAAAATTAACTTGGATCATGATATTGGTGTCCATAGCTTTCCAACGGTATATCGCAAGCCTCATTTGGACACATTTTAGCTGAAATTCAATCTAGTACTCGGGGGAAGGTGAGGCGTGTTACTCAGGAAGTTCATGTTGTGACAGAATAATATTCTGTTACTCCCGGCCCTATATAGACGAGCTATCCGCAAATTCCCCAACACATGAAAACCAACTACAAAAACGCACACCCCACAGCGCCCCGTCGCCCGGTCGCCCCATGGACACCCGCTCCCCGCCACCGCCCGG